>NW_026527585.1:0-22969 GCF_022682495.2 Desmodus rotundus
AAAAGTACCTAGGAGAAAACTCTACTGTGGAAGCTCATTCCCCTTCAAGGATCACAAAGTGCTATGCTAGCATTCCCTCCTTTGCTGACGGGAAATCATTTCAGTAGCTCTTGGGCTATGATGACACGAGCCCGTTATGCTCTATTGCAGGAAGGTACTTGGACAGGATGCTGACAAGAGTACGTACTATGTGAGACACCAGTGCTTTCATCTCCTACTGAAATGAGAACATTGATCACACGTCAAACAGTGCGGATGGCTTTGGTTGAGAACACTTTTCGCACGACCTGATATAATTCCTGAAAGATGCAGGGGAGCGCACACTCTTCACTGCTGTATTCTCAGTGTGGAATGAATGCCCTGGTAGGCCCATGAGGTGCCTTTAGCTTCCTCCTCTTTTAATGCTTCACGAACGGGTGAAGTCCGAGGGACGTAGTATTGTCTCCATGGTTTCTTAGCTCCAGACTTCTTCTCCCATCACATTTACTACGGAAACGAGAACATGGAGAAGACGTGGAACACTGAGACGGCGTTGGGTAAAAACCCGCTTCCTACGAAATAGGTTGATTCCCGAGTGAGGTTGAGGAGCAAACAAATCTTCACGAATGTATTACCTTCCACTGGGAGCCCCACAGGCTACTCTGAGATTCATATGCCCTTAGATCTTCAGAGACTTGGAGTCCAAGTCACGTAGCTTGGCCTAGCGGCCCTCCAACGTCCGGATACGCTTTCCTCGCAGAACGCATAATTTGGCGAAAACAGTGGTAGCCAAGCTTACTCTACTTCAGAGTTGGCATAGTCCTGTGCTTCCGTTCACGCGTTTGTTTTGGGGAACGTGATTCCGGAACTCTTTGGCTAGCAAAGTTACCGCCAAGGTGATCATACAGAAAACCCATCGAAATGACGTTCTAAATCGGTGGCTTTATTCGGCACCCCATACATTGCGCACTCTTCTGAAACGAGTCCATTGACCTAGTGTGACCTGCTGGAGATGAAATTTCCTAAGAAGGCACTTGTATGAAACAAATTGATTCCCCCGTTGTTTGGAAGCTTTCCATGAATTCCTTGCTGTTCTGTCAGAAGGAAATTCGATGGAATAGAGTCAGTGGCCTGTGAGCTTCTTGTGCATATGTACCTTCGAGAAACAGTTTTGTCCACAAGACTTAGTAGTCAGTAGCTGCAGGAGATCTTCGGACTCTGCGATTTTGCTGGAAACAATAGAGTGGCGAAAAGCCCACACTTGCAGCTCATTGTCCTGCAAAGTTCAGATACTGCTATGCTCCTGTTCATTCGCTACTGATGAAAATGATTGCAGTAGCATTTTGGTTAGGACACAATCCACAACTCTGATATATCAGACGGCTTCTGTTTAAAGATAGGGTTAGGGCTAGCATTAGGATTATGGTAAGCATTAGCTTTATTATTAGAGTTAGGGTTAGGGTTAGCGTCAGAGATAGGAATCCGGTTAGGGTTAGGGTTTGGCTTAGGGATAGGGTTAGGGTTAGTGTTAGGGTTAGGGATAGGTTAGGGTTAGGGTTAGGGGTAGGGGTAGGGGTAGGGGTAGGGGTAGGGGTAGGGGTAGGGATACGGTTAGGTTTTCGGTTCATGTTACAGGTAGGTTTATGCTAGGGCTAAAGCTAGATGAGGGCCGCAGGTAGAGGAAAGTGTGTCATAGAAGATAGTGCATTTCATAGCTGTCATAGGCCTGTGCTTTCATTGAGTCCGTTGATGACGAGAAAGTGATTCTGTACATCGTTGCACTCAAACACAGCAAGGGAAATGATAACCCAGCCAAATAGCTGATCATAAGTTCTGAAGAGAGTATGTGGTATGGTACAAGGCGCTCCTTTGCAATTCAACTGCTCCGAGCACTTTGATGCAGTGCTGCGTTCATGCTTGAAGCCACTTGTCAGGAACATGTTCATTCCCGAGTAACTTGGCAGCTTTCAGACCGTTCACTCCTGTGCTGTGTGAGAGAAAGTCACTCGAATAGAGTAAGGGGACGGCTAGCTGCACATGCATTTCTACGTTGAAAACACTGTATGGTCAAAGGGAGTTAGTAGGCTGTTGCCTCCTTTGTTCCCGGCGGCTACGCCTTTCTGATGGAAAAAGTACCTAGGAGAAAACTCTACTGTGGAAGCTCATTCCCCTTCAAGGATCACAAAGTGCTATGCTAGCATTCCCTCCTTTGCTGACGGGAAATCATTTCAGTAGCTCTTGGGCTATGATGACACGAGCCCGTTATGCTCTATTGCAGGAAGGTACTTGGACAGGATGCTGACAAGAGTACGTACTATGTGAGACACCAGTGCTTTCATCTCCTACTGAAATGAGAACATTGATCACACGTCAAACAGTGCGGATGGCTTTGGTTGAGAACACTTTTCGCACGACCTGATATAATTCCTGAAAGATGCAGGGGAGCGCACACTCTTCACTGCTGTATTCTCAGTGTGGAATGAATGCCCTGGTAGGCCCATGAGGTGCCTTTAGCTTCCTCCTCTTTTAATGCTTCACGAACGGGTGAAGTCCGAGGGACGTAGTATTGTCTCCATGGTTTCTTAGCTCCAGACTTCTTCTCCCATCACATCTACTACGGAAACGAGAACATGGAGAAGACGTGGAACACTGAGACGGCGTTGGGTAAAAACCCGCTTCCTACGAAATAGGTTGATTCCCGAGTGAGGTTGAGGAGCAAACAAATCTTCACGAATGTATTACCTTCCACTGGGAGCCCCACAGGCTACTCTGAGATTCATATGCCCTTAGATCTTCAGAGACTTGGAGTCCAAGTCACGTAGCTTGGCCTAGCGGCCCTCCAACGTCCGGATACGCTTTCCTCGCAGAACGCATAATTTGGCGAAAACAGTGGTAGCCAAGCTTACTCTACTTCAGAGTTGGCATAGTCCTGTGCTTCCGTTCACTCGTTTGTTTTGGGGAACGTGATTCCGGAACTCTTTGGCTCGCAAAGTTACCGCCAAGGTGATCATACAGAAAACCCATCGAAATGACGTTCTAAATCGGTGGGTTTATTCGGCACCCCATACATTTCGCACCCTTCTGAAACGAGTCCATTGACATAGTGTGACCTGCTGGAGATGAAATTTCCTAAGAAGGCACTTGTATGAAACAAACTGATTCCCCCGTTGTTTGGAAGCTTTCCATGAATTCCTTGCTGTTCTGTCAGAAGGAAATTCGATGGAATAGAGTCAGTGGCCTGTGAGCTTCATGTGCATATGTACCTTCGAGAAACAGTTTTGTCCACAAGACTTAGTAGTCAGTAGCTGCAGGAGATCTTCGGACTCTGCGATTTTGCTGGAAACAATAGAGTGGCGAAAAGCCCACACTTGCAGCTCATTGTCCTGCAAACTTCAGAAACTGCTATGCTCCTGTTCATTCGCTACTGATGAAAATGATTGCAGTAGCATTTTGGTTAGGACACAATCCACAACTCTGATATATCAGACGGCTTCTGTTTAAAGATAGGGTTAGGGCTAGCATTAGGATTATGGTAAGCATTAGCTTTATTATTAGAGTTAGGGTTAGGGTTAGCGTCAGAGATAGGAATCTGGTTAGGGTTAGGGTTTGGCTTAGGGATAGGGTTAGGGTTAGGGTTAGGGTTAGGGATAGGGTTAGGGTTAGGGTTAGGGTTAGGGGTAGGGGTAGGGGTAGGGGTAGGGATACGGTTAGGTTTTCGGTTCATGTTACAGGTAGGTTTATGCTAGGGCTAAAGCTAGATGAGGGCCGCAGGTAGAGGAAAGTGTGTCATAGAAGATAGTGCATTTCATAGCTGTCATAGGCCTGTGCTTTCATTGAGTCCGTTGATGACGAGAAAGTGATTCTGTACATCGTTGCACTCAAACACAGCAAGGGAAATGATAACCCAGCCAAATAGCTGATCATAAGTTCTGAAGAGAGTATGTGGTATGGTACATGGCCCTCCTTTGCAATTCAACTGCTCCGAGCACTTTGATGCAGTGCTGCGTTCATGCTTGAAGCCACTTGTCAGGAACATGTTCATTCCCGAGTAACTTGGCAGCTTTCAGACCGTTCACTCCTGTGCTGTGTGAGAGAAAGTCACTCCAATAGAGTAAGGGGACGGCTAGCTGCACATGCATTTCTACGTTGAAAACACTGTATGGTCAAAGGGAGTTAGTAGGCTGTTGCCTCCTTTGTTCCCGGCGGCTACGCCTTTCTGATGGAAAAAGTACCTAGGAGAAAACTCTACTGTGGAAGCTCATTCCCCTTCAAGGATCACAAAGTGCTATGCTAGCATTCCCTCCTTTGCTGACGGGAAATCATTTCAGTAGCTCTTGGGCTATGATGACACGAGCCCGTTATGCTCTATTGCAGGAAGGTACTTGGACAGGATGCTGACAAGAGTACGTACTATGTGAGACACCAGTGCTTTCATCTCCTACTGAAATGAGAACATTGATCACACGTCAAACAGTGCGGATGGCTTTGGTTGAGAACACTTTTCGCACGACCTGATATAATTCCTGAAAGATGCAGGGGAGCGCACACTCTTCACTGCTGTATTCTCAGTGTGGAATGAATGCCCTGGTAGGCCCATGAGGTGCCTTTAGCTTCCTCCTCTTTTAATGCTTCACGAACGGGTGAAGTCCGAGGGACGTAGTATTGTCTCCATGGTTTCTTAGCTCCAGACTTCTTCTCCCATCACATCTACTACGGAAACGAGAACATGGAGAAGACGTGGAACACTGAGACGGCGTTGGGTAAAAACCCGCTTCCTACGAAATAGGTTGATTCCCGAGTGAGGTTGAGGAGCAAACAAATCTTCACGAATGTATTACCTTCCACTGGGAGCCCCACAGGCTACTCTGAGATTCATATGCCCTTAGATCTTCAGAGACTTGGAGTCCAAGTCACGTAGCTTGGCCTAGCGGCCCTCCAACGTCCGGATACGCTTTCCTCGCAGAACGCATAATTTGGCGAAAACAGTGGTAGCCAAGCTTACTCTACTTCAGAGTTGGCATAGTCCTGTGCTTCCGTTCACTCGTTTGTTTTGGGGAACGTGATTCCGGAACTCTTTGGCTCGCAAAGTTACCGCCAAGGTGATCATTAAGAAAACCCATCGAAATGACGTTCTAAATCGGTGGGTTTATTCGGCACCCCATACATTTCGCACCCTTCTGAAACGAGTCCATTGACATAGTGTGACCTGCTGGAGATGAAATTTCCTAAGAAGGCACTTGTATGAAACAAACTGATTCCCCCGTTGTTTGGAAGCTTTCCATGAATTCCTTGCTGTTCTGTCAGAAGGAAATTCGATGGAATAGAGTCAGTGGCCTGTGAGCTTCTTGTGCATATGTACCTTCGAGAAACAGTTTTGTCCACAAGACTTAGTAGTCAGTAGCTGCAGGAGATCTTCGGACTCTGCGATTTTGCTGGAAACAATAGAGTGGCGAAAAGCCCACACTTGCAGCTCATTGTCCTGCAAAGTTCAGATACTGCTATGCTCCTGTTCATTCGCTACTGATGAAAATGATTGCAGTAGCATTTTGGTTAGGACACAATCCACAACTCTGATATATCAGACGGCTTCTGTTTAAAGATAGGGTTAGGGCTAGCATTAGGATTATGGTAAGCATTAGCTTTATTATTAGAGTTAGGGTTAGGGTTAGCGTCAGAGATAGGAATCGGGTTAGGGTTAGGGTTTGGCTTAGGGATAGGGTTAGGGTTAGTGTTAGGGTTAGGGATAGGTTAGGGTTAGGGTTAGGGGTAGGGGTAGGGGTAGGGGTAGGGGTAGGGGTAGGGGTAGGGATACGGTTAGGTTTTCGGTTCATGTTACAGGTAGGTTTATGCTAGGGCTAAAGCTAGATGAGGGCCGCAGGTAGAGGAAAGTGTGTCATAGAAGATAGTGCATTTCATAGCTGTCATAGGCCTGTGCTTTCATTGAGTCCGTTGATGACGAGAAAGTGATTCTGTACATCGTTGCACTCAAACACAGCAAGGGAAATGATAACCCAGCCAAATAGCTGATCATAAGTTCTGAAGAGAGTATGTGGTATGGTACAAGGCGCTCCTTTGCAATTCAACTGCTCCGAGCACTTTGATGCAGTGCTGCGTTCATGCTTGAAGCCACTTGTCAGGAACATGTTCATTCCCGAGTAACTTGGCAGCTTTCAGACCGTTCACTCCTGTGCTGTGTGAGAGAAAGTCACTCGAATAGAGTAAGGGGACGGCTAGCTGCACATGCATTTCTACGTTGAAAACACTGTATGGTCAAAGGGAGTTAGTAGGCTGTTGCCTCCTTTGTTCCCGGCGGCTACGCCTTTCTGATGGAAAAAGTACCTAGGAGAAAACTCTACTGTGGAAGCTCATTCCCCTTCAAGGATCACAAAGTGCTATGCTAGCATTCCCTCCTTTGCTGACGGGAAATCATTTCAGTAGCTCTTGGGCTATGATGACACGAGCCCGTTATGCTCTATTGCAGGAAGGTACTTGGACAGGATGCTGACAAGAGTACGTACTATGTGAGACACCAGTGC
Organism: Desmodus rotundus; assembly: GCF_022682495.2. Classification (NCBI taxonomy): domain Eukaryota; kingdom Metazoa; phylum Chordata; class Mammalia; order Chiroptera; family Phyllostomidae; genus Desmodus; species Desmodus rotundus. The sequence continues at coordinate 6,516 of NW_026527585.1, forward strand.
TTTCATCTCCTACTGAAATGAGAACATTGATCACACGTCAAACAGTGCGGATGGCTTTGGTTGAGAACACTTTTCGCACGACCTGATATAATTCCTGAAAGATGCAGGGGAGCGCACACTCTTCACTGCTGTATTCTCAGTGTGGAATGAATGCCCTGGTAGGCCCATGAGGTGCCTTTAGCTTCCTCCTCTTTTAATGCTTCACGAACGGGTGAAGTCCGAGGGACGTAGTATTGTCTCCATGGTTTCTTAGCTCCAGACTTCTTCTCCCATCACATCTACTACGGAAACGAGAACATGGAGAAGACGTGGAACACTGAGACGGCGTTGGGTAAAAACCCGCTTCCTACGAAATAGGTTGATTCCCGAGTGAGGTTGAGGAGCAAACAAATCTTCACGAATGTATTACCTTCCACTGGGAGCCCCACAGGCTACTCTGAGATTCATATGCCCTTAGATCTTCAGAGACTTGGAGTCCAAGTCACGTAGCTTGGCCTAGCGGCCCTCCAACGTCCGGATACGCTTTCCTCGCAGAACGCATAATTTGGCGAAAACAGTGGTAGCCAAGCTTACTCTACTTCAGAGTTGGCATAGTCCTGTGCTTCCGTTCACTCGTTTGTTTTGGGGAACGTGATTCCGGAACTCTTTGGCTCGCAAAGTTACCGCCAAGGTGATCATACAGAAAACCCATCGAAATGACGTTCTAAATCGGTGGGTTTATTCGGCACCCCATACATTTCGCACCCTTCTGAAACGAGTCCATTGACATAGTGTGACCTGCTGGAGATGAAATTTCCTAAGAAGGCACTTGTATGAAACAAACTGATTCCCCCGTTGTTTGGAAGCTTTCCATGAATTCCTTGCTGTTCTGTCAGAAGGAAATTCGATGGAATAGAGTCAGTGGCCTGTGAGCTTCATGTGCATATGTACCTTCGAGAAACAGTTTTGTCCACAAGACTTAGTAGTCAGTAGCTGCAGGAGATCTTCGGACTCTGCGATTTTGCTGGAAACAATAGAGTGGCGAAAAGCCCACACTTGCAGCTCATTGTCCTGCAAACTTCAGAAACTGCTATGCTCCTGTTCATTCGCTACTGATGAAAATGATTGCAGTAGCATTTTGGTTAGGACACAATCCACAACTCTGATATATCAGACGGCTTCTGTTTAAAGATAGGGTTAGGGCTAGCATTAGGATTATGGTAAGCATTAGCTTTATTATTAGAGTTAGGGTTAGGGTTAGCGTCAGAGATAGGAATCTGGTTAGGGTTAGGGTTTGGCTTAGGGATAGGGTTAGGGTTAGGGTTAGGGTTAGGGATAGGGTTAGGGTTAGGGTTAGGGTTAGGGGTAGGGGTAGGGGTAGGGGTAGGGATACGGTTAGGTTTTCGGTTCATGTTACAGGTAGGTTTATGCTAGGGCTAAAGCTAGATGAGGGCCGCAGGTAGAGGAAAGTGTGTCATAGAAGATAGTGCATTTCATAGCTGTCATAGGCCTGTGCTTTCATTGAGTCCGTTGATGACGAGAAAGTGATTCTGTACATCGTTGCACTCAAACACAGCAAGGGAAATGATAACCCAGCCAAATAGCTGATCATAAGTTCTGAAGAGAGTATGTGGTATGGTACATGGCCCTCCTTTGCAATTCAACTGCTCCGAGCACTTTGATGCAGTGCTGCGTTCATGCTTGAAGCCACTTGTCAGGAACATGTTCATTCCCGAGTAACTTGGCAGCTTTCAGACCGTTCACTCCTGTGCTGTGTGAGAGAAAGTCACTCGAATAGAGTAAGGGGACGGCTAGCTGCACATGCATTTCTACGTTGAAAACACTGTATGGTCAAAGGGAGTTAGTAGGCTGTTGCCTCCTTTGTTCCCGGCGGCTACGCCTTTCTGATGGAAAAAGTACCTAGGAGAAAACTCTACTGTGGAAGCTCATTCCCCTTCAAGGATCACAAAGTGCTATGCTAGCATTCCCTCCTTTGCTGACGGGAAATCATTTCAGTAGCTCTTGGGCTATGATGACACGAGCCCGTTATGCTCTATTGCAGGAAGGTACTTGGACAGGATGCTGACAAGAGTACGTACTATGTGAGACACCAGTGCTTTCATCTCCTACTGAAATGAGAACATTGATCACACGTCAAACAGTGCGGATGGCTTTGGTTGAGAACACTTTTCGCACGACCTGATATAATTCCTGAAAGATGCAGGGGAGCGCACACTCTTCACTGCTGTATTCTCAGTGTGGAATGAATGCCCTGGTAGGCCCATGAGGTGCCTTTAGCTTCCTCCTCTTTTAATGCTTCACGAACGGGTGAAGTCCGAGGGACGTAGTATTGTCTCCATGGTTTCTTAGCTCCAGACTTCTTCTCCCATCACATTTACTACGGAAACGAGAACATGGAGAAGACGTGGAACACTGAGACGGCGTTGGGTAAAAACCCGCTTCCTACGAAATAGGTTGATTCCCGAGTGAGGTTGAGGAGCAAACAAATCTTCACGAATGTATTACCTTCCACTGGGAGCCCCACAGGCTACTCTGAGATTCATATGCCCTTAGATCTTCAGAGACTTGGAGTCCAAGTCACGTAGCTTGGCCTAGCGGCCCTCCAACGTCCGGATACGCTTTCCTCGCAGAACGCATAATTTGGCGAAAACAGTGGTAGCCAAGCTTACTCTACTTCAGAGTTGGCATAGTCCTGTGCTTCCGTTCACGCGTTTGTTTTGGGGAACGTGATTCCGGAACTCTTTGGCTAGCAAAGTTACCGCCAAGGTGATCATACAGAAAACCCATCGAAATGACGTTCTAAATCGGTGGCTTTATTCGGCACCCCATACATTGCGCACTCTTCTGAAACGAGTCCATTGACCTAGTGTGACCTGCTGGAGATGAAATTTCCTAAGAAGGCACTTGTATGAAACAAATTGATTCCCCCGTTGTTTGGAAGCTTTCCATGAATTCCTTGCTGTTCTGTCAGAAGGAAATTCGATGGAATAGAGTCAGTGGCCTGTGAGCTTCTTGTGCATATGTACCTTCGAGAAACAGTTTTGTCCACAAGACTTAGTAGTCAGTAGCTGCAGGAGATCTTCGGACTCTGCGATTTTGCTGGAAACAATAGAGTGGCGAAAAGCCCACACTTGCAGCTCATTGTCCTGCAAAGTTCAGATACTGCTATGCTCCTGTTCATTCGCTACTGATGAAAATGATTGCAGTAGCATTTTGGTTAGGACACAATCCACAACTCTGATATATCAGACGGCTTCTGTTTAAAGATAGGGTTAGGGCTAGCATTAGGATTATGGTAAGCATTAGCTTTATTATTAGAGTTAGGGTTAGGGTTAGCGTCAGAGATAGGAATCGGGTTAGGGTTAGGGTTTGGCTTAGGGATAGGGTTAGGGTTAGGGTTAGGGTTAGGGATAGGTTAGGGTTAGGGTTAGGGGTAGGGGTAGGGGTAGGGGTAGGGGTAGGGGTAGGGGTAGGGATACGGTTAGGTTTTCGGTTCATGTTACAGGTAGGTTTATGCTAGGGCTAAAGCTAGATGAGGGCCGCAGGTAGAGGAAAGTGTGTCATAGAAGATAGTGCATTTCATAGCTGTCATAGGCCTGTGCTTTCATTGAGTCCGTTGATGACGAGAAAGTGATTCTGTACATCGTTGCACTCAAACACAGCAAGGGAAATGATAACCCAGCCAAATAGCTGATCATAAGTTCTGAAGAGAGTATGTGGTATGGTACAAGGCGCTCCTTTGCAATTCAACTGCTCCGAGCACTTTGATGCAGTGCTGCGTTCATGCTTGAAGCCACTTGTCAGGAACATGTTCATTCCCGAGTAACTTGGCAGCTTTCAGACCGTTCACTCCTGTGCTGTGTGAGAGAAAGTCACTCGAATAGAGTAAGGGGACGGCTAGCTGCACATGCATTTCTACGTTGAAAACACTGTATGGTCAAAGGGAGTTAGTAGGCTGTTGCCTCCTTTGTTCCCGGCGGCTACGCCTTTCTGATGGAAAAAGTACCTAGGAGAAAACTCTACTGTGGAAGCTCATTCCCCTTCAAGGATCACAAAGTGCTATGCTAGCATTCCCTCCTTTGCTGACGGGAAATCATTTCAGTAGCTCTTGGGCTATGATGACACGAGCCCGTTATGCTCTATTGCAGGAAGGTACTTGGACAGGATGCTGACAAGAGTACGTACTATGTGAGACACCAGTGCTTTCATCTCCTACTGAAATGAGAACATTGATCACACGTCAAACAGTGCGGATGGCTTTGGTTGAGAACACTTTTCGCACGACCTGATATAATTCCTGAAAGATGCAGGGGAGCGCACACTCTTCACTGCTGTATTCTCAGTGTGGAATGAATGCCCTGGTAGGCCCATGAGGTGCCTTTAGCTTCCTCCTCTTTTAATGCTTCACGAACGGGTGAAGTCCGAGGGACGTAGTATTGTCTCCATGGTTTCTTAGCTCCAGACTTCTTCTCCCATCACATCTACTACGGAAACGAGAACATGGAGAAGACGTGGAACACTGAGACGGCGTTGGGTAAAAACCCGCTTCCTACGAAATAGGTTGATTCCCGAGTGAGGTTGAGGAGCAAACAAATCTTCACGAATGTATTACCTTCCACTGGGAGCCCCACAGGCTACTCTGAGATTCATATGCCCTTAGATCTTCAGAGACTTGGAGTCCAAGTCACGTAGCTTGGCCTAGCGGCCCTCCAACGTCCGGATACGCTTTCCTCGCAGAACGCATAATTTGGCGAAAACAGTGGTAGCCAAGCTTACTCTACTTCAGAGTTGGCATAGTCCTGTGCTTCCGTTCACGCGTTTGTTTTGGGGAACGTGATTCCGGAACTCTTTGGCTAGCAAAGTTACCGCCAAGGTGATCATACAGAAAACCCATCGAAATGACGTTCTAAATCGGTGGCTTTATTCGGCACCCCATACATTGCGCACTCTTCTGAAACGAGTCCATTGACCTAGTGTGACCTGCTGGAGATGAAATTTCCTAAGAAGGCACTTGTATGAAACAAATTGATTCCCCCGTTGTTTGGAAGCTTTCCATGAATTCCTTGCTGTTCTGTCAGAAGGAAATTCGATGGAATAGAGTCAGTGGCCTGTGAGCTTCTTGTGCATATGTACCTTCGAGAAACAGTTTTGTCCACAAGACTTAGTAGTCAGTAGCTGCAGGAGATCTTCGGACTCTGCGATTTTGCTGGAAACAATAGAGTGGCGAAAAGCCCACACTTGCAGCTCATTGTCCTGCAAAGTTCAGATACTGCTATGCTCCTGTTCATTCGCTACTGATGAAAATGATTGCAGTAGCATTTTGGTTAGGACACAATCCACAACTCTGATATATCAGACGGCTTCTGTTTAAAGATAGGGTTAGGGCTAGCATTAGGATTATGGTAAGCATTAGCTTTATTATTAGAGTTAGGGTTAGGGTTAGCGTCAGAGATAGGAATCGGGTTAGGGTTAGGGTTTGGCTTAGGGATAGGGTTAGGGTTAGGGTTAGGGTTAGGGATAGGTTAGGGTTAGGGTTAGGGGTAGGGGTAGGGGTAGGGGTAGGGGTAGGGGTAGGGGTAGGGATACGGTTAGGTTTTCGGTTCATGTTACAGGTAGGTTTATGCTAGGGCTAAAGCTAGATGAGGGCCGCAGGTAGAGGAAAGTGTGTCATAGAAGATAGTGCATTTCATAGCTGTCATAGGCCTGTGCTTTCATTGAGTCCGTTGATGACGAGAAAGTGATTCTGTACATCGTTGCACTCAAACACAGCAAGGGAAATGATAACCCAGCCAAATAGCTGATCATAAGTTCTGAAGAGAGTATGTGGTATGGTACAAGGCGCTCCTTTGCAATTCAACTGCTCCGAGCACTTTGATGCAGTGCTGCGTTCATGCTTGAAGCCACTTGTCAGGAACATGTTCATTCCCGAGTAACTTGGCAGCTTTCAGACCGTTCACTCCTGTGCTGTGTGAGAGAAAGTCACTCGAATAGAGTAAGGGGACGGCTAGCTGCACATGCATTTCTACGTTGAAAACACTGTATGGTCAAAGGGAGTTAGTAGGCTGTTGCCTCCTTTGTTCCCGGCGGCTACGCCTTTCTGATGGAAAAAGTACCTAGGAGAAAACTCTACTGTGGAAGCTCATTCCCCTTCAAGGATCACAAAGTGCTATGCTAGCATTCCCTCCTTTGCTGACGGGAAATCATTTCAGTAGCTCTTGGGCTATGATGACACGAGCCCGTTATGCTCTATTGCAGGAAGGTACTTGGACAGGATGCTGACAAGAGTACGTACTATGTGAGACACCAGTGCTTTCATCTCCTACTGAAATGAGAACATTGATCACACGTCAAACAGTGCGGATGGCTTTGGTTGAGAACACTTTTCGCACGACCTGATATAATTCCTGAAAGATGCAGGGGAGCGCACACTCTTCACTGCTGTATTCTCAGTGTGGAATGAATGCCCTGGTAGGCCCATGAGGTGCCTTTAGCTTCCTCCTCTTTTAATGCTTCACGAACGGGTGAAGTCCGAGGGACGTAGTATTGTCTCCATGGTTTCTTAGCTCCAGACTTCTTCTCCCATCACATCTACTACGGAAACGAGAACATGGAGAAGACGTGGAACACTGAGACGGCGTTGGGTAAAAACCCGCTTCCTACGAAATAGGTTGATTCCCGAGTGAGGTTGAGGAGCAAACAAATCTTCACGAATGTATTACCTTCCACTGGGAGCCCCACAGGCTACTCTGAGATTCATATGCCCTTAGATCTTCAGAGACTTGGAGTCCAAGTCACGTAGCTTGGCCTAGCGGCCCTCCAACGTCCGGATACGCTTTCCTCGCAGAACGCATAATTTGGCGAAAACAGTGGTAGCCAAGCTTACTCTACTTCAGAGTTGGCATAGTCCTGTGCTTCCGTTCACGCGTTTGTTTTGGGGAACGTGATTCCGGAACTCTTTGGCTAGCAAAGTTACCGCCAAGGTGATCATACAGAAAACCCATCGAAATGACGTTCTAAATCGGTGGCTTTATTCGGCACCCCATACATTGCGCACTCTTCTGAAACGAGTCCATTGACCTAGTGTGACCTGCTGGAGATGAAATTTCCTAAGAAGGCACTTGTATGAAACAAATTGATTCCCCCGTTGTTTGGAAGCTTTCCATGAATTCCTTGCTGTTCTGTCAGAAGGAAATTCGATGGAATAGAGTCAGTGGCCTGTGAGCTTCTTGTGCATATGTACCTTCGAGAAACAGTTTTGTCCACAAGACTTAGTAGTCAGTAGCTGCAGGAGATCTTCGGACTCTGCGATTTTGCTGGAAACAATAGAGTGGCGAAAAGCCCACACTTGCAGCTCATTGTCCTGCAAAGTTCAGATACTGCTATGCTCCTGTTCATTCGCTACTGATGAAAATGATTGCAGTAGCATTTTGGTTAGGACACAATCCACAACTCTGATATATCAGACGGCTTCTGTTTAAAGATAGGGTTAGGGCTAGCATTAGGATTATGGTAAGCATTAGCTTTATTATTAGAGTTAGGGTTAGGGTTAGCGTCAGAGATAGGAATCGGGTTAGGGTTAGGGTTTGGCTTAGGGATAGGGTTAGGGTTAGGGTTAGGGTTAGGGATAGGTTAGGGTTAGGGTTAGGGGTAGGGGTAGGGGTAGGGGTAGGGGTAGGGGTAGGGGTAGGGATACGGTTAGGTTTTCGGTTCATGTTACAGGTAGGTTTATGCTAGGGCTAAAGCTAGATGAGGGCCGCAGGTAGAGGAAAGTGTGTCATAGAAGATAGTGCATTTCATAGCTGTCATAGGCCTGTGCTTTCATTGAGTCCGTTGATGACGAGAAAGTGATTCTGTACATCGTTGCACTCAAACACAGCAAGGGAAATGATAACCCAGCCAAATAGCTGATCATAAGTTCTGAAGAGAGTATGTGGTATGGTACAAGGCGCTCCTTTGCAATTCAACTGCTCCGAGCACTTTGATGCAGTGCTGCGTTCATGCTTGAAGCCACTTGTCAGGAACATGTTCATTCCCGAGTAACTTGGCAGCTTTCAGACCGTTCACTCCTGTGCTGTGTGAGAGAAAGTCACTCGAATAGAGTAAGGGGACGGCTAGCTGCACATGCATTTCTACGTTGAAAACACTGTATGGTCAAAGGGAGTTAGTAGGCTGTTGCCTCCTTTGTTCCCGGCGGCTACGCCTTTCTGATGGAAAAAGTACCTAGGAGAAAACTCTACTGTGGAAGCTCATTCCCCTTCAAGGATCACAAAGTGCTATGCTAGCATTCCCTCCTTTGCTGACGGGAAATCATTTCAGTAGCTCTTGGGCTATGATGACACGAGCCCGTTATGCTCTATTGCAGGAAGGTACTTGGACAGGATGCTGACAAGAGTACGTACTATGTGAGACACCAGTGCTTTCATCTCCTACTGAAATGAGAACATTGATCACACGTCAAACAGTGCGGATGGCTTTGGTTGAGAACACTTTTCGCACGACCTGATATAATTCCTGAAAGATGCAGGGGAGCGCACACTCTTCACTGCTGTATTCTCAGTGTGGAATGAATGCCCTGGTAGGCCCATGAGGTGCCTTTAGCTTCCTCCTCTTTTAATGCTTCACGAACGGGTGAAGTCCGAGGGACGTAGTATTGTCTCCATGGTTTCTTAGCTCCAGACTTCTTCTCCCATCACATCTACTACGGAAACGAGAACATGGAGAAGACGTGGAACACTGAGACGGCGTTGGGTAAAAACCCGCTTCCTACGAAATAGGTTGATTCCCGAGTGAGGTTGAGGAGCAAACAAATCTTCACGAATGTATTACCTTCCACTGGGAGCCCCACAGGCTACTCTGAGATTCATATGCCCTTAGATCTTCAGAGACTTGGAGTCCAAGTCACGTAGCTTGGCCTAGCGGCCCTCCAACGTCCGGATACGCTTTCCTCGCAGAACGCATAATTTGGCGAAAACAGTGGTAGCCAAGCTTACTCTACTTCAGAGTTGGCATAGTCCTGTGCTTCCGTTCACGCGTTTGTTTTGGGGAACGTGATTCCGGAACTCTTTGGCTAGCAAAGTTACCGCCAAGGTGATCATACAGAAAACCCATCGAAATGACGTTCTAAATCGGTGGCTTTATTCGGCACCCCATACATTGCGCACTCTTCTGAAACGAGTCCATTGACCTAGTGTGACCTGCTGGAGATGAAATTTCCTAAGAAGGCACTTGTATGAAACAAATTGATTCCCCCGTTGTTTGGAAGCTTTCCATGAATTCCTTGCTGTTCTGTCAGAAGGAAATTCGATGGAATAGAGTCAGTGGCCTGTGAGCTTCTTGTGCATATGTACCTTCGAGAAACAGTTTTGTCCACAAGACTTAGTAGTCAGTAGCTGCAGGAGATCTTCGGACTCTGCGATTTTGCTGGAAACAATAGAGTGGCGAAAAGCCCACACTTGCAGCTCATTGTCCTGCAAAGTTCAGATACTGCTATGCTCCTGTTCATTCGCTACTGATGAAAATGATTGCAGTAGCATTTTGGTTAGGACACAATCCACAACTCTGATATATCAGACGGCTTCTGTTTAAAGATAGGGTTAGGGCTAGCATTAGGATTATGGTAAGCATTAGCTTTATTATTAGAGTTAGGGTTAGGGTTAGCGTCAGAGATAGGAATCGGGTTAGGGTTAGGGTTTGGCTTAGGGATAGGGTTAGGGTTAGGGTTAGGGTTAGGGATAGGTTAGGGTTAGGGTTAGGGGTAGGGGTAGGGGTAGGGGTAGGGGTAGGGGTAGGGGTAGGGATACGGTTAGGTTTTCGGTTCATGTTACAGGTAGGTTTATGCTAGGGCTAAAGCTAGATGAGGGCCGCAGGTAGAGGAAAGTGTGTCATAGAAGATAGTGCATTTCATAGCTGTCATAGGCCTGTGCTTTCATTGAGTCCGTTGATGACGAGAAAGTGATTCTGTACATCGTTGCACTCAAACACAGCAAGGGAAATGATAACCCAGCCAAATAGCTGATCATAAGTTCTGAAGAGAGTATGTGGTATGGTACAAGGCGCTCCTTTGCAATTCAACTGCTCCGAGCACTTTGATGCAGTGCTGCGTTCATGCTTGAAGCCACTTGTCAGGAACATGTTCATTCCCGAGTAACTTGGCAGCTTTCAGACCGTTCACTCCTGTGCTGTGTGAGAGAAAGTCACTCGAATAGAGTAAGGGGACGGCTAGCTGCACATGCATTTCTACGTTGAAAACACTGTATGGTCAAAGGGAGTTAGTAGGCTGTTGCCTCCTTTGTTCCCGGCGGCTACGCCTTTCTGATGGAAAAAGTACCTAGGAGAAAACTCTACTGTGGAAGCTCATTCCCCTTCAAGGATCACAAAGTGCTATGCTAGCATTCCCTCCTTTGCTGACGGGAAATCATTTCAGTAGCTCTTGGGCTATGATGACACGAGCCCGTTATGCTCTATTGCAGGAAGGTACTTGGACAGGATGCTGACAAGAGTACGTACTATGTGAGACACCAGTGCTTTCATCTCCTACTGAAATGAGAACATTGATCACACGTCAAACAGTGCGGATGGCTTTGGTTGAGAACACTTTTCGCACGACCTGATATAATTCCTGAAAGATGCAGGGGAGCGCACACTCTTCACTGCTGTATTCTCAGTGTGGAATGAATGCCCTGGTAGGCCCATGAGGTGCCTTTAGCTTCCTCCTCTTTTAATGCTTCACGAACGGGTGAAGTCCGAGGGACGTAGTATTGTCTCCATGGTTTCTTAGCTCCAGACTTCTTCTCCCATCACATCTACTACGGAAACGAGAACATGGAGAAGACGTGGAACACTGAGACGGCGTTGGGTAAAAACCCGCTTCCTACGAAATAGGTTGATTCCCGAGTGAGGTTGAGGAGCAAACAAATCTTCACGAATGTATTACCTTCCACTGGGAGCCCCACAGGCTACTCTGAGATTCATATGCCCTTAGATCTTCAGAGACTTGGAGTCCAAGTCACGTAGCTTGGCCTAGCGGCCCTCCAACGTCCGGATACGCTTTCCTCGCAGAACGCATAATTTGACGAAAACAGTGGTAGCCAAGCTTACTCTACTTCAGAGTTGGCATAGTCCTGTGCTTCCGTTCACTCGTTTGTTTTGGGGAACGTGATTCCGGAACTCTTTGGCTCGCAAAGTTACCGCCAAGGTGATCATACAGAAAACCCATCGAAATGACGTTCTAAATCGGTGGGTTTATTCGGCACCCCATACATTTCGCACCCTTCTGAAACGAGTCCATTGACATAGTGTGACCTGCTGGAGATGAAATTTCCTAAGAAGGCACTTGTATGAAACAAACTGATTCCCCCGTTGTTTGGAAGCTTTCCATGAATTCCTTGCTGTTCTGTCAGAAGGAAATTCGATGGAATAGAGTCAGTGGCCTGTGAGCTTCATGTGCATATGTACCTTCGAGAAACAGTTTTGTCCACAAGACTTAGTAGTCAGTAGCTGCAGGAGATCTTCGGACTCTGCGATTTTGCTGGAAACAATAGAGTGGCGAAAAGCCCACACTTGCAGCTCATTGTCCTGCAAACTTCAGAAACTGCTATGCTCCTGTTCATTCGCTACTGATGAAAATGATTGCAGTAGCATTTTGGTTAGGACACAATCCACAACTCTGATATATCAGACGGCTTCTGTTTAAAGATAGGGTTAGGGCTAGCATTAGGATTATGGTAAGCATTAGCTTTATTATTAGAGTTAGGGTTAGGGTTAGCGTCAGAGATAGGAATCTGGTTAGGGTTAGGGTTTGGCTTAGGGATAGGGTTAGGGTTAGGGTTAGGGTTAGGGATAGGGTTAGGGTTAGGGTTAGGGTTAGGGGTAGGGGTAGGGGTAGGGGTAGGGATACGGTTAGGTTTTCGGTTCATGTTACAGGTAGGTTTATGCTAGGGCTAAAGCTAGATGAGGGCCGCAGGTAGAGGAAAGTGTGTCATAGAAGATAGTGCATTTCATAGCTGTCATAGGCCTGTGCTTTCATTGAGTCCGTTGATGACGAGAAAGTGATTCTGTACATCGTTGCACTCAAACACAGCAAGGGAAATGATAACCCAGCCAAATAGCTGATCATAAGTTCTGAAGAGAGTATGTGGTATGGTACATGGCCCTCCTTTGCAATTCAACTGCTCCGAGCACTTTGATGCAGTGCTGCGTTCATGCTTGAAGCCACTTGTCAGGAACATGTTCATTCCCGAGTAACTTGGCAGCTTTCAGACCGTTCACTCCTGTGCTGTGTGAGAGAAAGTCACTCGAATAGAGTAAGGGGACGGCTAGCTGCACATGCATTTCTACGTTGAAAACACTGTATGGTCAAAGGGAGTTAGTAGGCTGTTGCCTCCTTTGTTCCCGGCGGCTACGCCTTTCTGATGGAAAAAGTACCTAGGAGAAAACTCTACTGTGGAAGCTCATTCCCCTTCAAGGATCACAAAGTGCTATGCTAGCATTCCCTCCTTTGCTGACGGGAAATCATTTCAGTAGCTCTTGGGCTATGATGACACGAGCCCGTTATGCTCTATTGCAGGAAGGTACTTGGACAGGATGCTGACAAGAGTACGTACTATGTGAGACACCAGTGCTTTCATCTCCTACTGAAATGAGAACATTGATCACACGTCAAACAGTGCGGATGGCTTTGGTTGAGAACACTTTTCGCACGACCTGATATAATTCCTGAAAGATGCAGGGGAGCGCACACTCTTCACTGCTGTATTCTCAGTGTGGAATGAATGCCCTGGTAGGCCCATGAGGTGCCTTTAGCTTCCTCCTCTTTTAATGCTTCACGAACGGGTGAAGTCCGAGGGACGTAGTATTGTCTCCATGGTTTCTTAGCTCCAGACTTCTTCTCCCATCACATCTACTACGGAAACGAGAACATGGAGAAGACGTGGAACACTGAGACGGCGTTGGGTAAAAACCCGCTTCCTACGAAATAGGTTGATTCCCGAGTGAGGTTGAGGAGCAAACAAATCTTCACGAATGTATTACCTTCTACTGGGAGCCCCACAGGCTACTCTGAGATTCATATGCCCTTAGATCTTCAGAGACTTGGAGTCCAAGTCACGTAGCTTGGCCTAGCGGCCCTCCAACGTCCGGATACGCTTTCCTCGCAGAACGCATAATTTGGCGAAAACAGTGGTAGCCAAGCTTACTCTACTTCAGAGTTGGCATAGTCCTGTGCTTCCGTTCACGCGTTTGTTTTGGGGAACGTGATTCCGGAACTCTTTGGCTCGCAAAGTTACCGCCAAGGTGATCATACAGAAAACCCATCGAAATGACGTTCTAAATCGGTGGCTTTATTCGGCACCCCATACATTTCGCACTGTTCTGAAACGAGTCCATTGACCTAGTGTGACCTGCTGGAGATGAAATTTCCTAAGAAGGCACTTGTATGAAACAAACTGATTCCCTCGTTGTTTGGAAGCTTTCCATGAATTCCTTGCTGTTCTATCAGAGGAAATTCGATGGAATAGAGTCGGTGGCCTGTGAGCTTCATGTGCATATGTACCTTCGAGAAACACTTTTGTCCACAAAACTTAGTAGTCAGTAGCTGCAGGAGATCTTCGGACTCTGCGATTTTGCTGGAAACAATAGAGTGGCGAAAAGCCCACACTTGCAGCTCATTGTCCTGCAAAGTTCAGATACTGCTATGCTCCTGTTCATTCGCTACTGATGAAAATGATTGCAGTAGCATTTTGGTTAGGACACAATCCACAACTCTGATATATCAGACGGCTTCTGTTTAAAGATAGGGTTAGGGCTAGCATTAGGATTATGGTAAGCATTAGCTTTATTATTAGAGTTAGGGTTAGGGTTAGCGTCAGAGATAGGGATAGGGTTAGGGTTAGGGTTTGGCTTAGGGATAGGGTTAGGGTTAGGGTTAGGGTTAGGGATAGGGTTAGGGTTAGGGTTAGGGTTAGGGATAGGGTTAGGGTTAGGGTTAGGGGTAGGGGTAGGGGTAGGGATAGGGTTAGGTTTTCGGTTCATGTTATAGGTAGGTTTATGCTAGGGCTAAAGCTAGATATGGGCCGCAGGTAGAGGAAAGTGTGTCATAGAAGATAGTGCATTTCATAGCTGTCATAGGCCTGTGCTTTCATTGAGTCCGTTGATGACGAGAAAGTGATTCTGTACATCGTTGCACTCAAACACAGCAAGGGAAATGATAACCCAGCCAAATAGCAGATCATAAGTTCTGAAGAGAGTATGTGGTATGGTACAAGGCGCTCCTTTGCAATTCAACTGCTCCGAGCACTTTGATGCAGTGCTGCGGTCATGCTTGAAGCCACTTGTCAGGAACATGTTCATTCCCGAGTAACTTGGCAGCTTTCAGACCGTTCACTCCTGTGCTGTGTGAGAGAAAGTCACACGAATAGAGTAAGGGGACGGCTAGCTGCACATGCATTTCTACGTTGAAAACACTGTATGGTCAAAGGGAGGTAGTAGGCTCTTGCCTCCTTTGTTCCCGGCGGCTACGCCTTTTTGATGGAAAAAGTACCTAGGAGAAAACTCTACTGTGGAAGCTCATTCCCCTTCAAGGATCACAAAGTGCTATGCTAGCATTCCCTCCTTTGCTGACGGGAAATCATTTCAGTAGCTCTTGGGCTATGACACGAGCCCGTTATGCTCTATTGCGGGAAGGTACTTGGACAGGATGCTGACAAGAGTACGTACTATGTGAGACACCAGTGCTTTCATCTCCTACTGAAATGAGAACATTGATCACACGTCAAACAGTGCGGATGGCTTTGGTTGAGAACACTTTTCGCACGACCTGATATAATTCCTGAAAGATGCAGGGGAGCGCCCACTCTTCACTGCTGTATTCTCAGTGTGGAATGAATGCCCTGGAAGGCCCATGAGGTGCCTTTAGCTTCCTCCTCTTTTAATGCTTCACGAACGGGTGAAGTCCGAGGGACGTAGTATAGTCTCCATGGTTTCTTAGGCTCCAGACTTCTTCTCCCATCACATCTACTACGGAAACGAGAACATGGAGAAGAGGTGGAACACTGAGACGGCTTTGGGTAAAAACCCGCTTCCTACGAAATAGGTTGATTCCCGAGTGAGGTTGAGGAGCAAACAAATCTTCACGAATGTATTACCTTCCACTGGGAGCCCCACAGGCTACTCTGAGATTCATATGCCCTTAGATCTTCAGAGACTTGGAGTCCAAGCCACGTAGCTTGGCCTAGCGGCCCTCCAACGTCCGGATATGCTTTCCTCGCAGAACGCATAATTTGGCGAAAACAGTGGTATCCAAGCCTACTCTACTTCAGAGTTGGCCTAGTCCTGTGCTTCCGTTCACTCGTTTGTTTTGGGGAACGTGATTCCGGAACGCTTTGGCTAGCAAAGTTACCGCCAAGGTGATCATACAGAAAACCCATCGAAATGACGTTCTAAATCGGTGGGTTTATTCGGCACCCCATACATTTCGCACTGTTCTGAAACGAGTCCATTGACCTAGTGTGACCTGCTGGAGATGAAATTTCCTAAGAAGGCACTTGTATGAAACAAACTGATTCCCTCGTTGTTTGGAAGCTTTCCATGAATTCCTTGCTGTTCTATCAGAGGAAATTCGATGGAATAGAGTCGGTGGCCTGTGAGCTTCATGTGCATATGTACCTTCGAGAAACACTTTTGTCCACAAAACTTAGTAGTCAGTAGCTGCAGGAGATCTTCGGACTCTGCGATTTTGCTGGAAACAATAGAGTGGCGAAAAGCCCACACTTGCAGCTCATTGTCCTGCAAAGTTCAGATACTGCTATGCTCCTGTTCATTCGCTACTGATGAAAATGATTGCAGTAGCATTTTGGTTAGGACACAATCCACAACTCTGATATATCAGACGGCTTCTGTTTAAAGATAGGGTTAGGGCTAGCATTAGGATTATGGTAAGCATTAGCTTTATTATTAGAGTTAGGGTTAGGGTTAGCGTCAGAGATAGGGATAGGGTTAGGGTTAGGGTTTGGCTTAGGGATAGGGTTAGGGTTAGGGTTAGGGTTAGGGATAGGGTTAGGGTTAGGGTTAGGGTTACGGATAGGGTTAGGGTTAGGGTTAGGGGTAGGGGTAGGGGTAGGGATAGGGTTAGGTTTTCGGTTCATGTTATAGGTAGGTTTATGCTAGGGCTAAAGCTAGATATGGGCCGCAGGTAGAGGAAAGTGTGTCATAGAAGATAGTGCATTTCATAGCTGTCATAGGCCTGTGCTTTCATTGAGTCCGTTGATGACGAGAAAGTGATTCTGTACATCGTTGCACTCAAACACAGCAAGGGAAATGATAACCCAGCCAAATAGCTGATCATAAGTTCTGAAGAGAGTATGTGGTATGGTACAAGGCGCTCCTTTGCAATTCAACTGCTCCGAGCACTTTGATGCAGTGCTGCGGTCATGCTTGAAGCCACTTGTCAGGAACATGTT
>NW_026527586.1:0-22507 GCF_022682495.2 Desmodus rotundus
CAGAACTAGCAGCCGTCACACTAGGCCCTTCCCCAAATGGATTAATTCTTAATATGAAATATGACACCGGAGGAGAGTGATGGTTTTCAGATAGATCACATGACACTTAATTTCTCAGAATTATTTAATTTCATGCAATGAGTCACCTAGAAACTCTGATGTTTGAGATCTACTAACATTACATAAGGTGACCCACCCAAACTTGGAGTAGAGAGTTTCATCAATAATCTAGAGCCTATCATTATCTCCTCCTTTTTTCCCGGGACCTTTATTAGCACATTTTCTCTGGTACAAAATATCAATTAGATTCAATTTTATCCTCCCCCTTAGTTTCCAAATCTGCAAAGCAGATTAATGGCTTTTTTTAGTCAATATTCGGGCTCAGAAGACAGGCTTTTCCTGACTTCCATCTCCCCAGGGGACTCTGGCCCAGGTCACTGCTGCCTTAGGCTTCTGACACAACTTAGAGGAGCTCAGGACAGTCAATCCATTTTCTGGTGAGGTCTTAGTTTCCAGCAAATTCTCTGGAATGGAGCCTGAAATCACTTGCAATGTCTCTCTAAGCAGATGTCCTGTGAGATAATCTATGGCAAGTCTAGGTGGACCAAGAAGCAAAAAGGATGGCTTCTTAGCTAGAAGAGAAATACAAAATAAACAAAACACTCAGAGTCCCAAAGCTAAACCTTCTCAGGATATGAATGAAAATTATTTCAGGTACCTGGGAGTTCTTCCCAGTTGCTAAAAATCAACTGTCAAAAACAGGTTTGGATAAAATCCACAAGGTAAACATAACATCAAATGCTTCATTTATATTTTTCTGTAGCATGCAAATAGTTTTTAAAACCGATCACCTGAGTCCCATTAGAAACTAAGAGAAGAAAGAAGTCGCTCATATAAGGAGAAAGGTAGAACCCCATTAGGGCAGAGAAAATGCTCATCTTCTTGGTCACTGTATCTATTGCCAGTGCCCAGCAAGGTGTCCGAGGTACAGTAGGTGTTTAATACAAGTTGCTTAAATGAATGCACAGAGAGAAGACAGAGGTAAGCTAAACACTTTTGGAAGACAATCCCCACCTATATGATTCATCATCTTCCCATTAACTGAGCTTCAAGCCAGTTAATGAATCAAAAGTACCTTTTCCAAAGGTACTTCCTTTGGAAAAATGCAGCTTTCAGAACATTTCCTTATTTGACTTATAACTTAAAAGGACACAAAGAACAGACATGCAGGATCAATTAATACTTTCTCTCATTCTTCATCTTAAAACAACTGTGCTCCAAAGCACCCTCTCCATATTTCAACCAGTAGGTGGTTTATTTGTCTAATATGTTATTATACTTCCCAGAAAAAAATCTTTGAGAAATAAATATATGTTATTGAATATTTCAATTATGTTCTTTGATATATTCAAATAAAGTTCTTCCATCCTCTTTCCTTTCTCCTTTCCTTTCCTTTTTCTGTCCTTTCTTTTTTTCACCCATCCTAGTCACATCCAACCATTTCTTGCCCTTCTCTGTTCCTATTTTTGAGGCAAAACAGTTCCTCTCTTCTGCTTCTTTGATTTAAATATATCCATGTTTTCTGGATATAACAACTTAATTACTCTTTCTAGAAAAAATAGCCATATCTAATCTTAAATTCCCTCTTCCTCATAATTGGATAATTGCACATTTGGTAATTCAATCAGTTAATTGTGTATGTGCAATAAAACTGCTTTAATATGTTAAAGACACTGTTTTATTTAGTCCTTAGCAAAAGGGATTAATGTTTGGGTTTAGAGGATCTGTGGGCAGATTACTTTATAACTTCCACATTCTATTAATGGCACCTGGGACAACATCTGTTCTTAATGAAGACAAAGCTTCTTATAAACAGACTTTTTTTAATATAAGAATTGGATGAAACATATTTCTCAGAATTAAAAATCTATAGTATTTTCACCAGTATGGGGACACTATGGATGTTGACCATTGTCCAAAGCAGCCACAACCTTTGCCAAAATGAGAGAAGTTGTATAGAGAAACAGCATCTCTTAAGAAGGTCAAAGAACTTGCTCAGGCCCTAATGTGTAAGGTTCCTTATTACAGTTTCATGATTAAACACCCTGAAGTCTAGAAGCTAGTTGATAGGATATTTTTCTACCCATCATGGATAGAAAACAGCAGGAATTTTTAATGGATCCTCCCAAGCTTAATGTTAAATATTAAAGTGGTCACTCTGTCCACTTGGACCACGCTCCTCATGTCTACCTTCCAGCACCAGGGACAGAGCTACACCTAGGAATAGGCAAAAGGAAATTTTAGTCTTCCTCTCTCCATAACCAAAGAGGTGTGCAAGGGTACATTTGTACCTTGACAAGAGCCATATCCTCAGTTTTTGGAATAAATACTGCCTCATTGGAAATAGTTTTGAATTTAACAGGTATTTTAAATGCTATCTCTTAAAACGTCTAAAACGAAGACTAATGTTTGTGCAGGTTTGTCCCTCTCCTTTCACTGACTCACTCCAGTGCTCTTTTTCTCTGAAAGTGATTGTAAGACCAGCTCCGAAATATGCTGCAAGTTCCCACGACTGTGATCTAAGCCCTTGCAGATACAGAGAGGATTACCGATCACAATTTCAGGATTCTGCTTGCTACTGACATCAACATTTTACTACATGGTCATGTATTACTAAAAAATACATAAAAAGTATAACAGTCCTCTCTTAACTCCCTCCCCACCACACACACACACACACACACACACACACACACACACCATGGATCAGAACTAAGGAGAGTATGTGAAGAGCCAAATAAGACACAGACCACTTGACCCAACATTCATAAGCATATAAAATAAAATGATGAATAAAGATAAGCCACAAAAAGGCAAATACTCTGAATACCATAGTCCAGGGGTGTCAAACTAATTTTAACTGGGGGCCACATCAGCCTCGAGGTTGCCTTCAAAGGGCTGAATGTAATTTTAGGACTGTATAAATGTAACTTCTCCTTAACTAGGGACCAGGAGCTTGGCGCTGCTTCTGGGTAGAAATAAGGTGCCAGCCGGGATAAAACAAGGTAGAGGGCCGGATTCAGCCCGCGGGCCTTGTATTTGCCACCTGTGCCATAGCCTAACCCTGAATCTGACAATAATGTCTACCAGATTGAGACAGAAAAAATAAAAATCCAGTGAGGGACCAGGGTTAAATTCCTTTGAACATCTCAATATTTATCAACAAAGAGACAGAGATCAAGGGAAATAACTACATGTGGAGATGAACACTAATTGGCCCCAACCAGTCAACTTCTCCCTGGGTCAATGGAAAATGCTTTGCCAATTGTACTGAAGACAAAGGGGCTGCTGAGTGTTTTTCTCCAACTCTCCCTTTGCTGTTACCCCATACTCCCCTCAGTGCAAACAAGAGTGGATCTATTTACAGACAGGATGTCATCCACAGGCCAAGATGTTTGAATCAACAGATTGCTGGATAACCTGCAGTGGCAGCTGAAGAGTAAAGTAAAAAGTAAATCAGCAAATCAGCAAAAGCAATTTAATGAAAGAGAAAAATTGTAATAAATGGTACTAAGGCAATTGAATATTCATAGGCAAAAACAAAAAACAAAACAAACTTTGACTTAAACATCATACCTTATACAAAATGTTAACTCTAGACCATAAGCTTAAATGCAAAACATAAAACTTCCAGGGGGTGAAAAAAGGCATAGGAGATAATTTTCCTTATCTAAAATTAGGTAAAGAGTTTTTAGATTTGACACCAAAAGCACAATCCATAGAGAAAAAAACTGAAAAACTGGACCTCATCAACATTAAAACCTCTTAGCTCTGTGAAAGAACTGGGTAAGGAAATGAAAATTACAGACTGGGAGAAAATATTTGTAAATCATGAAGCTGACAAAGTTCTTTTATTTAGAATCTATAAAGAACTCCCCTGTGCTTTATCACAAAGTAAAAAGTGTCCTAGTTATGAATCCTGACTCCTCACTCCTCCTATTTAATCTGTGTCACCCTTTAGACCTTTGGGATCCAAATCACCTCCCCTCTCATCTTCCCCTTTACAAAACCAAAAAATAAAAAGAAGTCTGCTTTCTCTGGTACCACTCACCTTACCACTCACCACTTATCATTTCTTCTGCCCTTCCATCTCCTGCCAACTCTGAAAAGATACATTTGCCGCTGTTATATTAAATTTCTTGTCACCATTCCCTGACGTTTCCTAGACTCCACTTTCCTCTTTCTGCTAGAGCTGCTGCTCTATTCTCTGCTTTTTACCTGCATGAAACATCGCTTTATCTTCTGTAGCCATCTGCTTCTGATTTTTATGAATGCTATTGAAATTATCAGATGCCAATGATATGAAAAATGGAGACATTATATTGATGTTCTCTTGGCTAACATAAACATGACCTGTGGGAAACATTTTTCTTATCAAATTCCTTCTCCTGTGGTGTCAAAGGACAAAAGGAATGAGCTGAAACAATTATTCAGAAATTCCAGACCTTAAGAGCAACAGTTGCTACTGATAATGAAGTAGGATTTTGTTCTGAACTACATCACCATTAATCACGTTTCCTAGATAAGTTCCTGACTCTCTCCTTGGCCTAGATGGAGAGAGACAGTGGACAGGACTCCAGAGTTGAGGACACAGAAGAGAGTTAACTCAGTGACTTAACGAATCAAGGGAAGCTGCTTTGATGACTGAGCACACGGAGCCATTCATTTCTCTAATCGTCACAAAGCTGGATGACAGCTGTGTTTCTAGTCTATCTCATCTGGGCATTTCCTTAGGCCCCATGCATGCAAACAAGTTTGTTTTTTTTTTAAAGTAAAACAATAAGAGAAAATCTTTGTCAAGCAGTTTGAACCTGGGCTATTCAGCTATTCCAGAGAAAGTGTTTTGGGGGTCTGGAATTTCTGGCTTTCTGTACTTTGCATGACTACAAATCCCTGGCACGCAGCGCTGATCTCAGCCAGTCAGCACTCTGGTGCAGCAGAGAGCAAACCATGCAGATGACTAGACACATTGCTTTTTTAATGGCTGGACCCAAGTGCCCCTGCAAAGAAACTTCAGTTTGATTTCAGCTTGGAGTCACTTGTGCAAGCATCAACCACTGCTAATACATCACGTGTCTACGTTGGGAGAAATTACTGTGGCCCCAGACTGCCAAATAAACAACATCTATGCCAGTTCACTGAAGCTTGGCCCTTAATATGCTTTCCTGGCTTCTACAGAGTTAGAAGGCACAGGATGGGCCTGAGACAAAAACACATACTCCTGAGCTAGTATTTAAGGCAACTAGAGTAGAAACACAGTAAAGAGAGAATATGAACATGACATTTAATTAAGGCCCAGAGACTCCAACAAGTATTAGACTTCAGTGAAAATTTATTGAGCACTTAGTAAATATGAGGAGCTGGAGTTGGAGCTGTTAACAAGACAGACAAGGCTTCTGCTGAATGGAGCTCATATTTTGGTGATGAGGAAAAAAATATGGAAGTAAATAATATCTCAATAGAACATCACCAATAATGACACATAATATGGAGATAACAAATCAGGGTAATATGACTGAGAGTGACTGAGTGGGGAAGGAAGTGGGAGAGTGGGTAAGCATGCAAGGCCTCTAAGGATGAGACATTTGATCTGGGATCTTCATGACTAGAATGAGATGCCCATGGGCAGCTGTAGGGAAAGGTAATTCCTGGGAAAGGGAACAGAATGTGTGAACACGTTGAGATGGGAACAAGCCCGGTGTGCTCCAGGATTGGAAATGCCAGAGTGGCAGGAAGGTAGTGTCTAAGCCCAACTTGCACAAGGCAAAGTTAAACAGGTAAGGAAGATATGCTTCAAAGCCACTCACTGTAACAGAGGAGAGAGACAATAAGGCAGTCTGGAGTCAATGGGACTGAAATGAGGGGCAGGGGAATTTGCAAAAGCTGGGGTGGGGGAGTTGTAGGTCATCTGTGTCTGCTATTAGCCTTACCCAAAGTAAAGTAAACTTCCTCCTATCTTCCTTGACAGGAAGACAGGAAGTAGTTTTATAATTTGGAGAAAAGGCTCAGTGAATTTAGGTCCCTGTCCTCCTGTAGAAACTGGGACACAGAGGCGCAGTCTTCCTTGAGTACATTTCAAAGGGGTGGCTCCTAGGTCCTTGAGAAAGACATTCCAGGTTGTAGAACTGACTAGGGACTGTTTAAAAGATTTGCATCTCAAAGGATCCAAGAAACACTTTACAAATGCAAGTTTTCTAAAGAAAATGTTCTAAGAAAAGGGAGGCCAGGAATACAGGCAGGAATAAGTCTGTCTCAAGTTTGGTAGTGCTGAGGGGAATGTTAAAGCTGTCTTGGTCAGTGGAGAGTCCCTGGTATGAGGTGAGGCTATGCAGACAGGCCAGGAACCACCAAACACCATGGTGGTGGCAGGCAGACAGACTTCACTCCAAGAGTAGCCAGAAGCCATAGAGGTATTAAGCAAGACAAAAAATTTATCCTTGTCATTTTCCATTTATACAAATGACATATTTGGTGTAGAGGACATTAACAGATATCAAGCACTTACAATGTGTAGTACATGCACTGTTTTATTTAATCCTTGAACACCTTAATGTTGACAAAGCAACATAACTTTGGCAGTTGTGGGTTGTTTGGCAATTTAAATATTATCCTCATTTTGGAGTTGAAAGAATGAAAGCTCAGAAAAGTTAAGCAATTTGCCTTAAGTTACCAAGCTAAGTGGCACCTCATGCCCCCCAAATTCTTAATTCTGGAGAACTTTAATGATTGCCATTTTCTGCCAACATGCAGTTTACTGGTGATCTCATCCAATCTCATGGCTTTAAATGCCATCCAAATGTGGATGACTTCAAATTTTAACTCCAGCCACATACCCTGCCCTCACAGATAGGTGATGTCATGTGACATAGCCACCTAAGTATAGAACAGTCATTGGTGGCAAGGTAGTTCTGAAAAATAATTCCCGCTCTGATGACAAGAGAGAAATGTACGAGGACAACCTTCTGGACCATCTCATTCTTTCTTTAATGTTGTTGGATAAGGAAATGAAAACCACTCTTATATGATCCTCGCTTGCACAGTAAAGATGATGAAGTGGAAAGACAGGGATGCCCTGGGTCTTTGATGATCATTGAGCCAATAAAGTAATCCAGAACATCGTTCTGTAGAATTCTTATTACATAACAAAATATTACATATTAATTTTTAAGTCTCTTACTTAGTTAGTCTGTCACTTGTACCTGAAAGTAACCTAGCTATAGGCCGGCATAATGATTAGTCAGAGCCTGTGATCAAGCCAGCCAACTTTCTCACTGTTCAATATAATGCAACTATCATGCAACTTACTTACTGAGGCACACTCCAAGAAAATCCAACTATACCCAAAGCCCCCTCTGCAGAAGATAACCTCCAGGTGATGCTTTTTCTTTGTTCATTCAACATTGAGCATCTGTTATGTGCCAGGAACTATTCAAGGCCCTAAGGATACAGCAACAATGAATTAAACAGGCAGACATCCTTGCCCTCATGGAATTTACCTTCTAGGAGGGGAAGAGAGACCATGCACGGTTTGGACTTCAAGAGCTCACACACATACAATTCTCTTATTTCTGGCCAAATACTTGCTGATCCCCTTAATAAGAAGAGCCATGTGACTAATTCTAACCAAGTGTCGTCAATATGTTGTGAGCAGGACTGATATGTGTTCCTTCTGGGCCGAAACATTTCATTTTCAGTGCAAGAGACAGTCTCTTCTCCTGTCTCCCGTGCTGGAAGGAATATGTCATTGAGATGGAGGTGCCACAAATGGTCTGGATTTCAAAGTCAACTCTTAGAGGACAATTGTCCTAGAGAGTCATTTTAACCTGCAGTGCCCTTTGCATGAGTAAGAAAAAATGTCATTATGTTTGATTACTGAGATTTTGTGGTTCATTTTTATTGTATAGCCTAACTAATGTATTACATGGTGCATTTAATAGAAATCTCTTTTTAAATATAATTTTATCACATAGTGTAACTTATAGAAGCATTTGTAAATTCTGAGCTATGTTCAGAATTTGTCCTTTGTAAACACATGCCTCATTTCCATTAGTTTCAATGTGTGTGCTAAACAGACATGCACACACTGAACAAAATTATTGTAAGCAAAGTCAGATTCTGATTCCTATCAGTCACTCATCACAACTTCCCTCTATATATATTTCTCCCTCTATATTTCCCTCTATATTCCCTCTATATTTCTCCTGTTCTGAAAATCACAAAGTAACAATCATAAGAAGCCACCCACTTTGGTCCCCCAGTGCTCTGAACTTTTTTTTTTCAGATAGTTATATATATATATATATATATATATATGTTTTTGTCAGATAGTTATATATATATAGTTATATACATATATATGTATATATATAATTAGTTAAGGCAGAAGAACAGTAACTTCATTGTTTTGCAGTAGCATGAGTGAATCATCACCATGTTTTTCTTTTTTCTGTGCTTTTTTAATATGACTCTGGAATGTCCTAGGAAACTAAGCAGCCATCTGTCATCCAAGGAGAGTACTCTGTTGTGAACACTGTCCTTTTTCAGCGATGTCCAAGATATTTGCTCTGGAAATTTTTCTACTCCTAATCATTTACCACAGAAAAATATCAGGTACTGAATTTATCGTGTCATAACATTTTTAAATGGTTATTAGATTAACTCTCTGTAAGACATATTCAATATTATCATTTTTCATATGCTGATAACCAGGATTTACTTTGATCTCCAGGCTTATAGGAAAAGATCCCTTTGTTGCAAAAGTGGATAAAAGTGACATTGAGAGAAGACGGCGGCGAGATAGGTGGGAGTGGAGTTAACTTCCCCCTGCACCTGGGTGAAACACCTACCCATTCTACTGAGAAACAAAGCGAACAGCCAAAAGCAGCCCAGCGTTTATGGAGATAGGAGACCAAAAAGTGAAGAGGACATTGAAAACACAGACAGTAAGGGTATTGCTTCAGGACAAAAAGGTCCCTGGGACCAGCGCAGGGTCCAGGGCGGCTGCAGCCCGCCCCTGCTGGGCCTGCCACAGGACTTCTGGGAGAGAGCTGGGTTAATGGCCCCCTCCCCTGCCAGACAAGGCCTGAGCAACACTGGAGAGACCTGGTTGCTTGAAATCTCAGGGAGGGGAATAAGGACAAAGTGGAAAACCCAGGGAGAACACAGGTGCTGGCTGAGGACAGTTGAAAGTTGGGCCACCTGCGATCCTGACCCGGACAGCCCCCGGCCTAGCTGGAGAGGCGGGCTGTGTGAGAGGACAGGCCCTTCCTTGTAAGGAGGGAGCCACAGGATTGAGCAGGAGGATTTTTCCCAAAAAGAAAAAGACCCTCTGGGGCACTTTGGGGAATTCCCCTGCAGCAACATCTCCAGTCTCCTATCCACCCCACCACCCAGTGGGTGACTGTGCGCACCTCATCTTGGAGGGAGCTGAGAGTACAGGCACCACCCGGCGGGAGGGTTCCCAGCTACCAGGAGTGTGCCTACCTACTGGGGAGGGTCTGCACCTCATCTCGGAGGGAACTGAGACCACACGCACCAGGGAGAGTGCGAATCAAGGAAGGCTCTGCATGCACACCCATAGCCTGGAGAAGGCCTACCATAAAAAAAAAAAATGCGTAGAAGCTGGGAACACCAGGATTCCTCCTAGAAGAGGAAACCCACCAACAAAAGAAACACCAACAGATAAGAACAGAAGATGGTGAAGGAGAGAGGGGAAGCCACATGAAGTCACCCAGGACATATCTGAAAATTCAAATAAATAATGAAGAAATTACTAAGAACAAACAACAGAACAAGAGCAAGAGAAAAGCCTCAAAAACTTGTACACACAGAAGAACCAGCTCCAACACAACCTGCCCATTCCTGCACAACAGAGACAAGAGGTGGGGGACAGATTGACCCTCAGATAACCAGCTGGTGGGAAAGACCCAGCAAAAAAAAGACCCAACAAGAACCAAAAATCAAAGACATACACAGAGCCAACATAAACCACAGCCCAAGATCAGTAAATCAGGAGATCAAGGAGACTGTAGACTAAATCTCACAGGTATGCTATCACACAAGTCTACACCAAAAACACAGGGGGTCAAAACAGAGCAACTTAAGAAGCAGAGGCTAACAGGAAGAGTCTCACAAACAATGGGAAGACAAAGAAACAATCCCCAAATGAAAAAAAGGGGGAAGTCTCAGAAACAATGCTGAATGAAAAAGAGGCAAGTCAACTAACAGATAATGAGTTCAAGGAATTGGTTATGAGGAAGCTTAATTAGCTCACACAGTATTACCAAAAAATACAGGGAAACTACAATGAACTCACCGCAAACTATTTCAACACGAAAAAGGAAATAGAAACTATCAAGAAGGGGCAAGAGGAAATGAAGAATACAATGTCTGAACTGAAGAACACAGTAGAAGGAATCAAAAGCAGGCTCGATGAAGCAGAGGACTGGATCAGCAAACTGGGGGTCAAGGTAGAAAAAAACACCCAGAATGAGCAAGAAAAGGAAAAAAGGCTCAGAAAGAAAGAAGAGGGATTAAGGGAAATGCAGGACAACATGAAATGCAATAATATCCATATAATAGGGATACCACAAAGAGAAGAGGAAGAGCAAGGGATAGAAAACCTATTTGAAAAAGTAATGATGGAAAATTTCCCTAATTTAATGTGAGAAAAAGTCACACATCCAGGAATCACAGAGAGTCCCAAGCAAGAGGAACCCAAAGAGGCCCACTGAAAGACACATCATAATTAAAATGACAAAACTCCAAGACAAAGAGAGCATCTTAAAGACAGCAAGGGAGAAACAGGATGTAACATACTAGGGAGCCCCGGTAACATTAGCAACTGACTTCTCAATGGAAACGCTCCAAGCCAGAAGAGAATGGCAAAAAATATTCCAAGTAATGAGAACCAGAGGCCTGCAACCAAGGCTACTCTACCCAGCAAGGCTCTCAATCAAGATAGAAGGCCAAATAAGGAGTTTCCCAGACAAAAGAAGTCTACAAGAATATACCTCCACCAAACCAGTTCTGCAAAAGATGCTAAAGGGGCTGCTGTAAGGAAAGGAAGGAAAAGAGAGAAAGAGGGAAGAACACAAGTACAAAGAATCAGCAATGAATAAATACCTACCAATAATAACCTTAAATGTAAATGGATTAAATACTTCAATCAAAAGATATAGAATAGCTGAATGGATAAGAAAGCGTGACCCACACATATGCTCCCTACAAGAGACCCACCTCAGGACAGAACACCTACACAGACTGAAAGTGAAGGGCCGGAAACAAATATTCCAAGCAAATGAACAGGAAAAAAAAAGCAGGGGTAACAATACTCATATCAGACAAAATAGACTTCAAAAGAAGGGCCATAAAGAGAGACCAAGTGGTCACTTCATAATACTCAAGGGAAGAATCCACCAAGAAGACATAAACATTGTAGATATATATGTGCCCAACATAGGAGCACCCAAATACATATAGAAAATCTTGGAGGACTTCAAGAAAGATATTGACAGCAACACAATTATAGTAGGGGACTTTAACACCCCACTGTCAAAAATGGACAGGTCTTCCAAACGAAATATCAAGAAGGATATTGTGTCACTTAACAATATCCTAGATGAAGTGGACTTAACTTCTATATATAGAGCTTTTCAACCCAAAGAAGCAAAATACACATCCTTTTCAAGTGTACATGGAACATTTTCAAAGATAGACCACATGATAGGACACAAAGCAAGCCTCAACAAATTCAAAAAATTGAAATCATATCAAGCATTTTCTCTGACCCCAGGGGACTGAAACTAGAAACTAACCACAAAGGAAAAAACCCAAAACACTCAAAATCATGGAGATTGAATAGCATGCTATTAAACAATGAATGGGTGAAAAACAAGATTGGGAAAGAAATCAAAAAGTTTCTGGAAACAACAAAAATGAACTCACAACAACCCAGAGCTTATGGGACACATCAAAGGCAGTCCTGAGAGGGAAGTTCATAGCAAAACAGGCCTACCTTAAAAAGATAGAAACATTTCAAACAAACAACCTATCCCTATGCCTACAAGAACTGGAGGAACAACAACAAAGACAGCCCAGAGCAAGTAGAAGGAAGGAAATAACAAAGATCAGAGCAGAGTTAAATGACATAGAGACTAAAAGCACAATTCTAAGGATCAATGAATCCAGGAGCTGGTTCTATGAAAAGATAAACAAAATCGATGAGCCTTTAAGCAGACTCATCAAGAAAAAAAGAGAGAGGATGCAAATAAACACAATTAGAAATGAAAGAAGAGAGATTACAACTGATACCACAGAAATACAAAGGGTTCTAAGATACTACTACAAAGAACTGTATGCCAAGAAATTTGAAAACCTAGGTGAAATGGACACATTTCTAGAAATATATAATCTTCCAAAACTTAATGAAGAAGAAGCAGAAAGCCTAAGCAGACCTACAACAGCAGACGAAATTGAAGCAGTCATCAAAAAACTCCCAACACACAAAAGCCCTGGACCAGATGGTTTCCCAGGAGAATTCTACAAAGCATTTAAGGAAGAGCTAACTCCTATCCTTCACAGACTATTCGAAAAAATCCAAAATGATTCAAGACTCCCAAACTCTTCTTATGAAGCCAGAATCATCCTGAACCCAAAACCAGATAAAGACAACGAAGAAAGAAAACTTCAGGCCAATATTGCTGATGAACATAGATGCTAAAATTCTCAGCAAAATATTGGCAAAATCCGCATCCAGCAATACATTAAAAAGATAATCCACCATGACCAAGTGGGATTCATCCCTGGTATGCAAGGACGGTACAATATTCACAAATCAGTGAATATAATACGTCACATAAACAACAGCAAAGACAAAAATCACATGATCATATCAATGTGGAAAAAATCATTTGATAAGATACAGCACCCATTTTTGGTAAGAACACTCAGCAAAGTGGGAATAGAGGGAGCATTCCTCAACATAATAAAGGCCATATATGAGAGACCTACAGCCAACATCATACTCAATGAACAAAAACTTAGAGCTTTCCCACTAAGATCAGGAACAAGACAAGGATGCCCTCTCTCACCACTCCTATTCAACATTGTATTGGAAGTCCTAGCCACAGCAGTCAGATGAAAGAAAGAAAGAGAAAGGAAGAAAGAAGAAAGAAAGAAAGAAAGAAAGAAAGAAAGAAAGAAAGAAAGAAAGAAAGAAAGAAAGAAAGAAAGAAAGGAAGGAAGGAAGGAAGGAAGGAAGGAAGGAAGGAAGGAAGGAAGGAAGGAAAAGAAAGGAAGGAAAGGGAAGAAAGGGAAGAAAGGGAAGGAAGGGAAGGAAGGGAAGGAAGGGAAGAAAGAAAGAAAGAAAGAAAGAAAGAAAGAAAGAAAGAAAGAAAGAAAGAAAGAAAGGAAGGAAGGAAGGAAGGAAGGAAGGAAGGAAAAGAAAGGAAGGAAAGGAAGGAAAGGGAAGGAAGGGAAGGAAGGGAAGGAAGGGAAGGAAGGGAAGGAAGGGAAGGAAGGGAAGAAAGAAAGAAAGAAAGAAAGAAAGAAAGAAAGAAAGAAAGAAAGAAAGAAAGAAAGAAGGAAGGAAGGAAGGAAGGAAGGAAGGAAGGAAGGAAGGAAGGAAGGAAGGAAGGAAGGAAAGAAAGAAAGAAAGAAAGAAAGAAAGAAAGAAAGAAAGAAAGAAAGAAAGAAAGAAAGAAAGAAAGGCATCCAGATTGGAAAGGAGGAAATGAAACTGTCACTGTTTGCAGATGACATGATAGTGTACATGGAAAATCCTATAGACTCCACAAAAAAACTACTTGACCTAATGAATGAATTTGGCAAAAAAAAGCTGGACTAAGAAATCAAAGGCATTCTTGTATACCAACAGTGAAACATCGGAAACAGAAATCAGGGAAAAAAAAATCCCATTTGATATAGCAACAAGAAAGATAAGGTACCTAGGAATAAACCTAACCAAGGAGGTAAAAGACCTGTACTCAGAAAACTACACAACACTGAAGAAAGAAATTACGGAAGACACAAATAAATGGAAGCATGTACCATGCTCATGATTTGGAAGGATTAACATCATCAAAATGGCCATACTACCCAAAATGGCCATAAAAAATGGCATTGAATCTATGGCCATGGATTCAATGCAATCCCTATTAGAGTACCCATGACATATTTCACAGATATAGAGCAAACTTTTCAGGTATTTATGTGGAACCATAAACGACCCCGAATAGCTGCAGCAATTTTGAGAGAGAAAAGCAAAGAAGGAGGGATCACAATACCTGACATCAAACTGTATTACAAGGCCACTGTAATCAAAACAGCCTGGTACTGGCATAAAAACAGGCACATAGACCAATGGAACAGAACACAGAGCCCAGAAATAAACCCAAGTCTTTACAGTCAATTAATGGTTGACAAAGGAGGGAGGAGCATAAAATGGAGCAAAAACAGCCTCTTCAACAAATGGTGTTGGGAAATCTTGACAGCTACATGCAAAAAAATGAAACTCGATCACCAAGTTACACCATACACAAAAATAAATTAAAGGTGGGTAAAAGACTTAAACATAAGTAATAACACCATAAAAGTCCTAGAGGAAAACATTGGCAGGAAAATCTCAGACATTCCACACAGCTAAATCCTCACAGACACATCCACTAAAGCAAGGGACATAAAGGTAAGAATAAACAAATGGGACCTCATCAAAATAAAAAGCTTCTGCAAGGCTAAAGAAA
The DNA here is from genome assembly GCF_022682495.2 of Desmodus rotundus. NCBI lineage: Eukaryota > Metazoa > Chordata > Mammalia > Chiroptera > Phyllostomidae > Desmodus > Desmodus rotundus. The sequence goes on from NW_026527586.1 coordinate 14,802, forward strand.
ATAGCACCAAATTACAAAGAGAACCAACAGTATGGGAAAACATATTTGCCAAGGATACCTCAGACAAGGGCCTGATCTCCAAAATATATAATGAACTCACATGACTTCACTCCAGGAAGACAAACAACCCAATTAAAAAATGGGCAAAGGACTTGAACAGACACTTCTCCAAGGAAGACAGACAGAGGGCCCAGAGTCATATGAAAAGATGCTCAGCATCACTAGCCATCAGACAGATGCAAATTAAAACCACAATGAGATACCATCTCACACCAATCATAGTTGCCAACATAAACAAATCAACAAACTAATGTTGGAGAGGATGCAGAGAAAAGGGAACCTGAGTGCACTGTTGGTGGGAATGCAGACTGGTGAGGCCACTGTGGAAAACAGTATGGAATTTCCTTAGAAAACTAAAAATGGAACTTCTCTTTGACCCAGAAATTCCGCTGCTGGGATTATACCCTAAGAACCCTGAAATACCAATCCAAAACAACCTATGAACCCCAATGCTCATGGCAGCACAATTTACCATAGCCAAGTACTGGAAGCAACCTAAGTGCCCATCAGCAAATGAGTGGATCAAAGAACTATGGTACATTTATGCAATGGAATTCTATGCAGCGGAGAGAAAGAAGGAGCTTGTATCCTTTGCAATGGCATGGATGGAAATGGAGAGCATTATGCTAAATGAAATAAGCCAGGCAGTGAGGGACAAATACAATATGATCTCACCTTTAACTGGAACATAATCAACAAAAGAAAAAAGCAAATAAAATATAACCAGAGACATTGAAGTTAAGAAAATCTAACAATAGCCAGAGGGGAGTGGGGAGGGAACAGTGGGGAGAGGGTTTTACAGGAACTACTATAAAGGATACATGGACAAAATCAAGGGGGCAGTGGAGGGAGGGGAGTTTGGCTGATGTGTGGTGGAATGATGGGGAGAATATGCAGACAACTGTAATTGAATAACAATGAAATTTTTTTAAAAATTAAGAAAAGAAATGTTTTAAATGACAAGTTTAATTTCTTTTATAAGTATAAACTATTTTCTATTTCTTCTTTGTCAGTTTTGGTAAGTTAGTTTTTCAAAATATTTCATCATTGTTTCACCATTGTTAAACTTATTGGCATAAAGTCATTTAGAATATTCCCTTAGTTTTTTCCAATATCTGGAAGACCTCTAGTAAGAGTCCTTTTATATTGTTGATACTAGCAATATGGTTGTTTCAATTTTTTCAATAGGTATTTGGCAACTACATATATGTAATTAGAGAGAGAGAGAGAGAGAGAATGTGCACAAAAAAATAAATAAATACATATGTGTATTTAAAACTCTGATGTTTTCTGTATTTGTCTTTTTATTTATTTCACTGATATTTGGTCTTATTTGTATGATTTTTTCTGAATAGGTCAATTTTCTCTATTTTCTAGCTTCAGTGAGATTAAAATGGTTGATAATGTTCAAATCCTCTACACTATTACTGACATTTTGGAGAGGTGTGTATCAATATCTGCAACCAAATTCCATATTTATCTATTATTTCCCTCAATTTTCTTTCCATATAAAGTTCTGTTGTTAGGTTTATACACTTAAGATACTGTTTTCTTGATGAATTTACCCTTTTATAACTATAAAATGTTTCTCTTTTTATCGAGTTATATTTCTTATTTTGAACTCTATATTTTATGATTTAACCATGTCTGACTTCTTATAGTTCATATTTACACAGTATGTTTCTATCCATCCCTTTATTTTCAAATTATCTGTCAATTTGTATTTAAAGTGCCTTGTTTTTAAATAGTATATATATATGGGTTGTCCTTTTTATCCATTCCATTAACGTTTGTCTTTTAATTGGAGATTTGGCCTAATTTCATTTAATGTAATTAATGGTATAGTTGAGTTTAAATCTACTATTTGGGTTTTGTTTTATCTCTTTCTATCTTTGAAATGTGCTCCTTGTTTTTCTTGACTGGTCTTCTCTTACTACTTTGGGTGAAATACTTTTATTATCTATTATATCTGCTTTATTGGCTTATTAGGTATGTCATTGTATTATAAATATTAATCTTAAATATGCAGTATTCTTAATTTTATACCAGTTAATTTATAAAGAAAATTAAAGAAAAGGAACACTGTAGTATTTATTTTGTAAGAAAAAATATTAAAACAGAAAAATTCCACTTCCTCTTTTCCTTTGTATTATTGTGGTCTTATAGTTTACATATATAAATATTAATAATGGTTTATTTATATTTTACTTTAAACATTAATTGGTATTTTAAAGAACTTAAGGGAACTAGAAAAATAATCTTTTATATTTACCCACATAGTTACCATTTCCATTAATTTTGAATAATTACAAACTCTCCTCTCACTTCTTGTTTCTCTTAAGTTTTCATTATTGTATATTGATTTCTGAAAGATATTTTGATGAGCACTTGTACATAATTTTCTTTAAATTTTCTAATTGCTATATTTTACTCAGTACTTTAAAAATGGCTTTACATTCTAGCCTGTCCTCTTCAGCTTCTGATGATGTCAGCTATAATTCTTATCATAACTTCCTTGCATGAAATGCATGTTATTCCATTGGCTATTGTTAAAGTGTGTTTTTTATTATTTGATTTTCAGCTGTTTAATTAGGATGTATCCATGTTTGATTTTTTTCTATTTGTTCTTCTTTTTTTTTTTTTCCTTTTTGAGCCTTTTGGATTGGTGGATTGCAATTTGTATTTTAATTAATTTTAAAAATCTAATATAATCTCAAAATTTTTACTCTATTCTCCCTTTTTCTCTGTTTTTGGAGTTCAGTTACATATACGTTAAACAACTTAACATTGTTCCATGATCACTGGAGCTATATTTTTTGTTCTTAATTTTTTGTGTGCATGTTTTAATTTGTTTAATAATTTCCATTGACCTGCCTTCAACTTCACTGATCCTTTATTCTGCATTTTATTTTGCAAAAGATGGGATGTCAGTTTTATGTTTTTTAAGGTTGTATTTATTTATTTTTAGAGAGAGGGGAAGGGAAGGAGAAAGAGAGGAAGAGAAATATCAATGTGTGGTTGCCTCTTGCACTTCCCCTACTGGGGAGCTGGCCCACAACCTGGTCATGTGCCCTGCTTGGGAATTGAATTGGCAACATTTTGGTTCACGGCCCACACTCAACCCACTTAGCTACACCATCCAGGGCTCTTCTGCATTTTATAAATCAGTTTTTAAATTTAATCACTGCACTTATTGTTTCAACTTTTATTTTTTTAGTTGTAGAATTTCTGCCTCGATCTCTTTGAGAATTTCCATGTCTCTCTTGATATTGAAATAGTTTACTTTCATGTGAATTCTTTGACATAGTTTAATTGTTATTTTAATGTCTTAATCCAGATGTTGAAATTAGTAAGCAACTAAGTGAAATAAGCCAGATGGTGAGGGACAAATATCATATGATCTCACCTTTAACGGGAACATAATAGAAGAAAAAAGGAAACAAAATATAACCAGAGACATTGAAGTTAAGAACAATCTAATAATGGTCGGGGGGAGGGAGTGGGGAGGGGACAGTGAGGAGAGGGGATTACAGGAACTACTATAAAGGACACATGGACAAAATCAAGGGGGAGGGTGGAGGTGGGGGAGGGAGTGGGGTTCAGCTGGGGTGGGGTGGAGGGATGGGGAGAAAAGGCACACAACTGTAATTGAATAACAATAAAAAATTAAAATTAAAAAAAGAAATTAGTAAGCAATTTGTGAGTTTGTTTCTATTGAATGTTTATTTCTTCTAAAGGTCATATTTAATTGAATTTTATTGTCTGGTAATTTTTAATTGTATACTGAATATTATAAATGAGATATTATAGGTTCTCTGTATTATTTGTATTCCTCTGAAGAGTGTGGAGTTTTGTTCCAGTGGGTAATTAAATTAATGATCAGTCACCTTTATCCTATAGAAGCCTGGTATCAGACTTTCTTAGTGAAGGTCTTTTTGGATCTTCCCTTAGTCCCAGGGCATAGACCTTAGTTCTGCCATGTATTGACAGTTCTTATTCCTGAAGCATGATCCTTTTGAGACTTTACTCAAAAGCTCAAGGTGTGTACTGATTTGTTATAACTTAATAAGGACTGTACTCCAAACTCTCTCCCCACCAGTGGAGAACTGTTGAATTTTCATTTATTTCATCCTTATAGCTTTTGAATTCCTTGAAGCCTTGTCCCATACATGTACAATTCAAGAATATATCAAAGATATGGAGAGAAGAGATATTCCTATATTGAAGCTTCCACTCTCTGTAACTTTCTTCTTTTACTCAATTCCTCTTTCAATTATCAACGATTCTTGCAACAAGGGAAAAACCATTTATGTGTGGGTTGCAAATATATTTTACTTTTTCCAAACATTTTCCCCTTATGTTTCCACTGCTTTGTGCCATTCTCCTGTGCTATGAAATGTCTTGTATATATCTTGTTTGACATTTATAATTGTTAATAGCAGAAATGTTAGTCTAATAAAACCTATATCACCATTATTCAAAGTGAGAACATTCCTAGGGAAACTTAAAAGAAATCCTTGAAATGTAACACTGAAGCAAAAGTAAGTAAAAATAAAAGACACACCCCCCTCCCCAAATGAATAGACTGTGAATCTAATCAAGCCTCTCTATCTACCTACAAGCTTACAGGAAAAAAAATAAAAAATAAGATAAGCCAAACCACCAGGGAACAGACAAATCCATAATGTGCAACATTCTACAGGACAAATGATCTCATTTCTCCAGCAAATCAATGGCATAAAAATAGAATAGACCTATAGGATAAAACAGACTAAGCACATATAACAACCAAATGTTATAACTGCTCTGCTTTATAGTTTTATTATAAAAACAAACTATAAAAAGACATTTTGAGATAAAGAATTTGGATATGGACTGAAAATTAGATGACATTAGTGGATTATGGCCATTCTTGGATGCAAGAAGGCACAGTGATAATATAAGCACAACATTATCAACTAGAGAGGTGTCTTGAAATATTTATTAATACAATGATACCTCAACTGCAATATGTTTAAAATTTAACAGGAAAAACAGGAGAGGAATGGAAATATAAGCTAGCATTGGAAAAATAATGTTTCATGATGAATAGATATTTATTTACTCTTCATTTACTTTTAGGTATCTTTTATACTATTTAATTAAACATAGGTGGAAAGAATAACTGCATAAGAATGGATCCAGGCCCTGGCTGGTGTGGCTCAGTGGGTTGAGCGCAGGCCCACAAACCAAAGGGTCTCTAGTTTAATTCCCACTCAGGGCACAGGCCTGGGTTGCAGACAAGATCCCCAGTAGGGGGGACACAAAAGGCACACACACATTGATGTTTTTCTCCCTCTCTTTCTTCTCCCCTTCCCCTCTGTCTAAAAATAAATAAAATCTTTTCTTTTTTTTTAAAGAATGGATCCAAGATGTTTACTAGAGCCTGGAAGGCAAGAATGTGGCAAATGTGTAGTCACTCCTGCATTCTGTGCCTATGGAGACATTGTGAAATGATGAAGGCACTTTTCCCCAACTTTCTCAGCCAAACCCTCTGGACAGCTACAAAACAAAGAATTGATACTAGCTCCAAAAATAAAACATCTTTGCAAATGTCCCTTCCTTTCACTTTATTTTCTCTTTTTCTCCTTATGAGCCAGCATTTTCTCTGATTTCTCCATGATATGTAAACAGCAGAGTAGAAGAAGGTACAAATGACAATCCTAGAGCTCCCTGATGCCCATTTTACACTCTGGACCCACAGAAGTGTCTTCTTGCGTTGAGCTGGTGGGGACAAAAAAAGTATCAATGCAACTTGCATTTCTGAGTGACCGTATAGAGGACAGATGTCCTGAGGAGTTGTTTGGAGCACAGAAGACTTTAGGTCAACAAAAAATAATATAATTTTGTTGTATTAAGCCACTGATATTTGAAGGCTTTGTTGTCATTGTTATTACCTACAGGCCTAGACTGACTCAATTAATAAGGGGGTAGAAATGGCAATAATTACAAGTATGGGATGATAAAAGTGGGATATTTTTAAAGTGCACACTATAGTATATTTTAGTGACAATAATAAATAAGAACAGCCATTTGTCAGGTGCTTTTTAGTATTAGGGACTCTGCTTAGTGTTTTACAAAAATTATATTCATTATGTGAATTATATTCATAAGAACATATAAGGAAGGTTTTACATTTTACAAGAAAATTGATACTCAGAGTTAATAATTTTCCCATATTCACATAGCTAGGAGACAAAGAGACCAGAATTTGAAGCTGGGTCAGTATAATCTGAAGCTGGTGCTCTTAACCACTGTCCTGTAGGCTCTTTGAGGGTAGATACGAGACTTTATATTTTTATTGTACCCTCCAGTACACATGGTAAAAACATTGAGCCCATATTTTATTCATCATGAATTGAACACAATGAATAAATACATTTTAATGCAGGAAGCAAAGAAGACACAATTCTAGGAAATAGATTGGGTGAGGGAATTCCACTAATGAGTAGTTTTCTCTCTTCCATATTTTAAAATCATTCATAACAGGATGGAAGTTGTTGGTATACTGTTACATCGCAAAGTATGCCTTGTTTGTAGCATACTTACAGTTTAAACAAGCAATGTGTGTGTGAAGGTGAGGAGGGGATTGGAATAGTACAGGGAGACTCTTTACTCAATCTTGTTACTAATGCTGTTTACAAACATTTGTTGAGTTTAACAAATATAGTTATGGTAAATATTTACGGAGTGCTTGATAATGAACCAGGCAATGTGATAAATATTTTTGTATATATGATCTCATTTAAAACCCAAGCAGAACTATGATGCCAGTACTATTATTATCAACATTATACAGACAAGAAATGTGAGACTTGGAGAGGTTACATGACTTGCCAAAGGTTACAGATGAGTTAAGTGGTCCAAATACTGATCTAAGTCCAGAGCATAAGTTCTTCCCTACCACACCCTCCGTCTCCACTATCATCCTTCCTGCTCCTCTCGCCATCTAAATCAATGGCAAAAAAGAAATGTTTGAAGTTAAGAACAATCCAACAATAGCCAGAGGGGAGTGGGGAGGGGGCAGTGGGGAGAGGGGTTTACAGGAACTACTATAAAGGACACATGGACAAAATCAAGGGGGAGGGTGGAGGTGGGGGAGGGAGGTGGGACTGGCTGGGGTGGGGTGGAGGGATGGGGAGAAAATGCAGACAACTGTAATTGAATAACAATACAAATTTTTTAAAAAAGAAATGTTTTGTTAAAAAGAGAAATACCTGTATTTCTAATAGGAAGTTAAATTCTGGTAAAAATGGTGAAACTTCTTGATTTATTCCCAATTAGAAAGTTATCATTTTCTTAAAAAGTAACTCCTTAGCATTTTCACTTTGGCCAAATTCATGGCTGCTTCTGAAATTCTGAGAACTAAAACTATGTCTGAGTTTCCAGAAGCATCTCAATGGAGATGAGCAAATTTTAATGATTAAAGTCCCCACATGATTTAGAGATCTGCAGCTCTTTATAGCTGGTCAGCAGGATTAAGACCTGACTGAACGCCAGTGTTACCCTCCCAATCAACTTGAGCTTTGGACAAGAGTTGCCTTCAGCATCTGTTGTCCAGTTCTGACCTTTGGAAAGATTAGTTGGAAGCAGAAATAAAAGATTTA
>NW_026527587.1:0-22362 GCF_022682495.2 Desmodus rotundus
GGTGGCAGAGGGGCAGTCAGGTGTGGGGGGCCTGGGCTCCAGGCGGGAGTGGTCCGAGCACAGGGAGGAAGGGAGGGGGAGGCGGGTGCTTCCCGCCAGCAGGCAAAGTCAGGCAGCTGGGTCAGATGACACCTGCGCCCACCACGTCTCCACAGGTGCAGGAACTGGTTGGTCCGAAGCACCGCTGCAGGCTGAAGTTCTTCTTTCGGAGCAACCCCTACTTCCTGAATGAAGTGATCATCAAGGAGTACCATGTGAGCCTTGCAGGTGAGGTGGGGTTGCTGGACTCGGGTGTGGGAGGGCAAGGAGAAGGGGTGGGGTGGGAGACCGGTGTGGACACCGGGCAGTAGGAAAGCACACAGGCAGGTCCTTCGCTTCAGGCTATCGGGCCACTCGTTCCACTGCCGTCGACTGGTTCTGGGACTATGAACGCGGAGTTCCCAGCCGCAGGCAGGACACAAGCAGCGTCAACCTCTTCAACTGGCTGTCAGAGCACAGTCTTCCTGGCTCGGGCAAGATTGCTGAGGTGAGGCTGCACTGGCCATGGTCAGAAAGGGCGATGCTGGAGGCCCCGGGGTGTTTGGAGCTGTCAGGGACAGTGCTTGCAGGGGCTGTTTCATTTCAGCTCATAAGTGAGGACCTGTGGCCCAGTCCCCTGAGGCACTACCTCAGGGGTACAAAGGCCCCACTGGAGGGAGCTGCAAGAGGACCCGTTGCCGAGGAGCCCAGGGGCTAGGCGTTCCCAGGTCAGTCAGTGGTTGCACCCAGGAGACTCCTCTGAGAAACAGCAGGGAAAAGTCAAGCTCAGGACATCTGGACGTTCCCCAGGGCCCCACGTGGTCCGCGGGGATATTTCAAAGGGCAGGGGCCGGCCCCTGTGCCAAGGGAGTGCTTACCCAAAGCGGGATACTTTAACACGTTTCTGCGATTCCCTGTCTCTGGCAATTTGGGCGCCCCCCTACCGGGGCCCGGAAGCACTCAGTGGGCCGCCGTACCGCGCGCCCCCTCCCCAGCTCTCCACACAAACTTGTACGCAGCCATGCTGCACCTGCTCTGCAGCCTGTGGCCCGGGGTCCCTGTCTAAGCCCAGGGCTCCTTCAGCCGATCCCACCTACCTTCTGGTGGCCTCAGGCTCCAGGCAGCACGCTTTTCACGTCCTGGGGCCTCTCAGGGCACGGTGCAATGACTGGGGACACCATGGGTCACAGAGTGGCCCGAGACACCACCATTGGGTGGTGTGCCCCTGCCGCTGAGTGCGCGACTGGGCATTCTTGTTGGGGTGAGAGTCTCGGGGGGGCAGTCCAGAGCATGCGGTGAAGAGGGCAGACCATGCAACCGGCCAGGGAGGACACGGCCTGGGCGCGGTCTTCCCGCGCCAGTGATGGCCGAAGGATTCTGTGTGGTTTTCCCGCACAGGAACAAAGGCTGCCCCGGGGATCGCCTGTGGATGTGGACGCACAGACAGATGGCACCGGTGTGCCTGAGTGACGGGGAAAGACACATAAAGGTCTCAGCAGTGCTTCCGCCTCTGTGTCTTTTGTAGCCGGGTCACGCGCCACTCTTAAGCACAAGGGCCGCGCCCCCATTCACACATCCAGTGCACGTGGAATCCTGCCCACCGGTCCCATCTCTGACTGGAGGAGATGTGTGATGAGCAGGCCGGGCAGGGCCTGCAGACTCCCTTGCCCCATCACGGCCCCGTCCATGCCACCTTACGACTTCAGCAACCTGTTTCCTCACCCAAGCAGCTCCAGCTCAGGGTCATGAGCCAGAATCCAGATAGGGTCCTGTCAGTGTACTTTGGGCTTGTCCATCTGTATAGTTGCCGTGCTCCCAACACCTGCTGCTACGTAGTTCCTCGACTGAGGACGAAGTTTATGCAGCGGGTAGGCTGCATGTGTGCACTCAGGGACTCCCCAGGCGCCTTCCTTTGCCTCTGCTTGTAAATGGGCACTTGATGTGACAGAGAGTGTCGGGCTCCGGGCTCCGAGGTGCAGTCGCAGATAAGAGGATCTGCTTCAGTTCTGCCCGGAGGGGACGCTTTCGTGTTCCTGTAGGATGAGTGTCAGGAATCCATGCCCCAGGGCTGAGGGCGGAGGCAGCGCTGAAATGTTTGATCTGGAGGACCTCATGCAGCTGACTGAGGTGAGGTGAGGGAATGAAGTGTTGGTGGAAGGGGACATGGTGGCCTTGGAGTAGGGCTGTGGTTGTTCCCCGTAATGAAGGGGAGGGCGATGCCTGGAAGTGTAAGCAGTGTGCAGATAGGGAGTTCCGGTGGGAGTAGGAGTAAGTCTACGGGGTAGGGGGTGGGAGGCGGGTAAGTGGTGCAGAAGGAGGATTCCGAGGACGAGCAGGGAGGCAAAGATGGAAGAGCGGGTGAGGCCGTTGGGCAGAAGCCGAAGGCATGGAGGAGGAAGCGCTTGCGGAGGAGGCTTGTGGAGAAGGGCCTGTGAGAAGGAGGGAAGTGCACCTTGGGGGACTTGGTGCAGGAGGGGCTGGTAGTTGGGGAAGAGGTTGTGCCCGAGGTGACGGTGGTAAGGAAGGAGTTAGCACTGGATGTGTGGTTGGTTCATGTGGGGGAGGGTCTTTGGAAATGTGTCAGCAGAGGAACAGCTGGGGGGTGGGAGAGGAGATCTGGAGGTAGGGAGCGAGCAGGCAGGTGCTGGTAAAATAGCAATCAGTGTGGGAGGAGGAACAGAACGCCCAGGAGGGGAAACGAGAGAGAGAGGAGCTGTGGAAGCTTAGGGGTTGGGGGAAGAAGCGGGAATGCGGGTCCGGGTGTTACAGGAGCTGGTGTTGCGCGCGCAGAAGGAGGTGGTGGCGGAAGACCACCTGAAGACGATGAGGAGCCTGAGGTCCAAACACGGACCTTAGAGGGCTGAGCAGTGCGAGCAAGAGCAGCGACCAGAGCGTGGACAGGTGGAAGTGGCAACGTTGGTGCCGAAGTGGATGACTTCATGCGAGTGGGACAGTTTTGGCCTAGGGCGAAGTGCTGGTGGCAAGGAAGGATGTCTGGTGGAATCTGCAAGTGTGGAGGGAGGAGGTGGTGACTGAAGAGCAGTTGCTGGAGGAGGCGCAGCTTGTGCTGCAGTAGGGAGCCAAGAAGGAGTAGCAGTGAGAGAAGCGTAGGGCCTGCAAGTGGAAGCGGTGGTAGGGGGAGAGAGTTTTCAAGAGCTAGAAGTGAGAAGAAGGCAGGACGAGTAGAGGCTCACACTCTGTTTGTGGAAGGAGTGGGGTAACACGAAGTTCTGCTGAGGGAGAGCAGGGACGGGCAGAATCACCCTGAGGAGAGGCTGCAGGGGCAATTGGTTGCTGGGGGACAGCTGGTGCGGGAGAGCGGCGGGACCCACCGGGAGACCGGCGGGTGGAGGGTCCCGAGGGCGGGGCCCAGGCCAAAGCACATTGGCTAGGCCAGCACTCACCGAAACAGGAGCAGGCTGGGCCTTGACCCATGGGGCCCTGCACCTGGACGCCACTGGAGCCTCCAGGGGCGCTGCAGGCGGAGATGGAGCCCTTGAATGAGCGAGCCAGCAGGGCCTTCTCTGGGTTCGAGTGTGGGGCTTCTTAGAGGAGAAAGTCCCACCTGGAACTCAGAAGCAACGTCCATCAGCGCACGTGTGCATTCTGGGCCGAAGCGCAGTCCTCGGGGCCGCACCGCAGGGACTACAAGGTGCCAGAGCAGGGCCCGGAGTAAGGCATCAGCGGGCTTACTTTGCAAAGGATACGGGCATTTTCCAGAAGGGCTCCGGAGCTCCCACATGGTGCAGAAGAGCTCAGGGTGGGCACCACAGGCAGATGCAGAGCTTTGAGGGCATGCCTCATCTCCATGGAAACAGTGCAGTCCAGACCAGGACACACACCGAGGCTCGTACTGCACAGGTTCTTGTGTGAGTAAGGCTGCAGGAGGGCGCCTTGAGGTTCCACATGCTCAGTCAGAGGCAGGAGTGTGTGGCGTGATGAAGAGGAGGCTCGGCTGCCCATGGGGGCTCTGAGGGCCAGGAACCCCCCTCTCGGGAGCAACAGGAATGGAGCAAAGGAGAGCCACCGTAGGCTCCGTTGCCCTGTGAGGACAAGGCATGGGCCTAGGGGGAAAACGGAGGTGATGCGATGGCACTCTGTTCTCCAGAAACACTGCATTTCCTAGCCGCTCCCTGCTCAGGACCCTGCCTGCAGGCTCCTTGACCTAGAGCAGTTTGTCAAGCACTTAGAGCTGTCCGCCATGATCAGGGAGCGAGAAAAAGAACACGGGGAAACCTCATGATCGATCTGAAGGTGAGGCTGGGTAGAGCAAGGCGGGGCAGGGAGGGAGCTGGGGAGGATCAGCCGCCGTGCCCGGGAACAGGACATGGCACGCACCTGGAGTGAGATTCCTCCCTGGGCGCCCACTCTTCCCAGCAGGTGGATAAAGGCGGTGAGCGAGGCCAGACCCTGCTCTTGTTTGGCACTTGGTCCCACTTCCTCTGTGATGTGATTGTGAAGCCGTATGTCAGTAGGCTCCCTGACATCCTGATATTTGCAGGATCCCCGCATGGCTGGCAGAAGCCGGCGGGTTGAACTTGTTGCAGGCGGCCCTCTTTCCAGCTGCCTTTCTTCCTGACGGTCTAGGCTGTCCGTTTGCCGGGCCACTCGGTGGCGTGAGCATGACCAATGAGAGGCCTCCAGCCTCTCCGCTGGAGGCAGCGCTAGGACCCGCGCCAGCACCCAGCGGTGCTGGACCCACCGCTAGGGCAGCCCTAAGGACGTGCGGCCGTAGTCCTCACTGCTGTCGTTCCCCATCCCAGAGCTTGGCCGGGGGGAGGCGGCGGGGGGCGGGGGGCGGGGGTGGGGTGCTGGCGGGATTGCGGAGGTCAGGCCTCCCTGGCAATGCCGGGAAAATCCTTGGTGTGTGAGCCAGCAGTCTAGGATTTGGGTGAGAGCTCGGCCCCGGCCCCTCACCTTTTCTGTTTCTTCTGCAAGTGGGTCTGCCGTGGACTGTGGCCCAATCCTCTGCAGTCCTGTGTGAGGAAGCTGGCGGCAGGAGAAGCGCAGGAGAAAGGGCAGCTTGGCGAGGAGACCACCCTTGGCAGGGCACTCTGCGGAGGAGTGACCCACAGATGGGCCATTTCATTCTTCCCTGGACCCGTCGAGACAGGGAGGACTAAAGCCCAGGACCCCAGGTCTCCAGGCCATCAGGGTAAGACGGGAAGCCCGGAGCGGGCCTCCGTTCCATTGCAAACGGCAGCCTGCACCACTTCGTTGGTGCAGTAGAAAGCGGGTTCTGTCTGGCGAAGCCCGCCTTGGACGAAGGACCGTGCGTGCCCAGAGTATCTCCGCACTCATACTGCTGCGGTGACTCCGCTACCCTGACCTCCCATTCCAGGCCAACCACCCCACCCTGCGGCCCACCTTCCACCCCTTGATCGGTGGCCTGCACAATGCTCTTGCCACCTCCACTCCCACACATGTGTAGGAAGCATGAGAGGTTCCTCGAGTCCCTCCTGTGCCCCCTTCAGATCCTCACAGCCATCGCGGGCATGCTTCTGGGCCTCCTGCGCCCTCCACCACCACGGAACCCTGGTCATTGTGGAGGAAAGTGTTGAACACAAGGGTGCAGGGCATCGAAGAGGTCTGCGCTGCAGGTGCCATGCTCTCTCATTCCTAGAGGCTTGCACCTTTGTGAAAGACATTTCGCCCTCGGGGCTCCTGTTAGTTACACAGGGCACAGGCCAGGGTGAGGGACCCTGTGGTTGGGCTCTTCGATCCGCATGCAATGTGCAAATCACCCACAAATGCACTCTGTGCGGTGTTCGGATTCATTTGAGACGAGGAGCAAAGAAGCACATGGACTGCACATCTTAGAGCGTAGATTGCGCGCACAGCTTTCCGGGAATTCGAGACTCGGGCAATGTTTGAGTGATTCTGGGACGAGCCCGGCCATCAACATCCCCGCTGGGGATCTCTCCCCTACGTGGGAGTGAGGGTTAGTTACTCCGTCCACCCTGGGTGACACAGGGAAGCCCGAGGGTTTGGCGAGCTGGGCCAGGCAGGACGGGCCCCTCCCAGTCAGCGGCCGATGGCCCTGCGGGCTTTTGCTCCTGCACGCAGAAGGAATGCAATCCTGCCTACGATACGGGTTCTCTGGAGGGTGGTCCAGATGTTGCCCAGTCTGCAAGCCCCACGGCTGACCCCCACCCCTTACTTGCAGCCCAGCCGACCCCCCGGCACAGGTGCAACCCTCATAATGGCCATGTGATGACAGGTCCACCCATACCACCACCCTCACGGAAGGCCATCTCATTTTCCCACTGGCAGAATCAAGCCGAACATCCTGGGGTGGAGTGCACACAGCAGGCTACCCAGTGACACCGCAAGGTGTTTCAGCCTCTGTGCACTCTCCTTGCTTGAACGGCTGCACCTTCACTTGACAGGAACGTCAACTTTGGTTTCCGGGGTGTGCCCCACCGTTGCACATTCTGCTTCAGTGTGCAAGACCTCCGTGCGCTGACACGGATTTCCACGTCTCCCTTTGGTGTGACTGAGTGCTGCGTGGCGCTGCCCCGGGCACCTGCTTGCACACAGCAGGGCCTGAGCAGCCTCCCGGGCCGGCCACCACACACCTCACACTCCTACTCCTGCACCCTTCCCTGGAAACCTACCCCACAGCCTGGCGTTGGCTCTGCCCGTGAACTCCCTTGGTTCCCGTTACTCGCCCTGCCGCTCCCGGTAGCGGTGGAGCCCACCGGCCCCGGGCACCAGTCCCCTGCGACGAACGGGTTAGATGTCCGTGAGCAAGGGCAGATTTTCGAGAGCAGGGGCGCGTGAGAAATGCAGGGTAGCTGAAGAGAGGGGGACATACCGGTCACGAACCCCTTGCCTTCACTCCTGCTCTCAGAGGGCCAGCAGGCCTTAGTTTCTTTCAGCAACGCAGCCTGAAATGGGGACACCTGGGGCCCATCTTTCCCTTAGCGAAGCAGGGTAGAAAGAGTTGGCGACGCAGAGTTCCCAACGGCATTCCCACACCTGAACGGGTCACTGGGGCAGAGGGCCAGATGGGTGCTGTGTGAAACGCAGCAACCCCGTAAGAAGGAGCTGCCTTGCCTACTTAAGGCAGCGTGTTGCTGTAGCTCACTGGAATCCCCAGGTGGGGAGGGGACAGAGAGCCGGGCGCAAGGACAGACAGGGAGCGGGACTGAAAGAGGGAACAGGGAGAAGGTGACACATGGACAGAAAGACTGAATGCACCCTTTGCTTGGCTCTTTGCCCTCTTGAAGGGAGGCCAGAGTCTTCTTCTGGCACGGGCTTTCCCTCTGGCTGGCCCCGGCCCCTTGCAGGGGCTGTCCTCCCAGGAATAGCCTCTGCTCCCAGGACGCGCGTCCCTGTGCCTCTCTCCCTTGGTTTACCCAGGGACCCTGGGAAGGTGCCATGGAGAGGTGAAGAGGTAGTGAGCAGCTCTAGTTAGCACCTGCAGGAAACACACAGCAGACGGCCACGGCCAGGGAAGGGCCGCAAAAGGTCAGAGAGTGAACTTCGTGGGCACCGCCTTGATGCGAGAGAGGGTTAGCTGCGCAAGGGAGGGGGCTGACAGGCGGGACTAGGAGTGTGCCGCTCAGGGGAGCCTCGGTTGGAGGACCCCAGAGGAGGCGAGCAGGCTGGGCGTGGCTGACAGCCCGCTCCTTGATCCCTGGTCTTCCTCTCCACTAGGGGGCGACTGAAAGGTACAGGCGCGGCGCGCGGGATCCCGCCAGAACCTGGGGTCGCCAGGGCCCCAGGAATGCTGACAGAGCAGGGATAAGGGCGGTGCCCCTTGGCAGCTGCCCGGCCGCCGAGCCCGCAGACATGGCGAGTCCTGCTGGGCACGCAATCGGCGGTGCATCGTGCGCTATGGGGGTGACCACAGCCCCTGCCAGGGCCCTCCAGGTGACAGGGCTGCCGGGGTGCCGAGGCAGTGCAGCACGAGGGGACCGTGGCGGCCGCCGGGGGTGGCGTTGGGGGCCAGGTGGCGGAGGGCTGGCCAAGGATCGCTACAAGGGAAGGGCGAATGCTATGCAGAAGCCCAGGCCCTCAGAGCCTGCTGGAGGGGGCGAGCCTGGCTGGGTGGAGGGTGGCGCTGCGGGCGGGGTTGGTGCTGGACATGCGGGGTCTCGTGCAGGTGCTGGAAGTGGGGGCAGGAGGCCAGAAGTCGGCTGCAGAAGAGGCCCCATTAAGGGCCGAGGAGAAGCCAGGTGGGAGCAGCGCGCGGCCGCCACTGGAGGTGCTGGAGGCCCTGCAGTGGCAGCTGAGCGCCGAGAGTGCCCGAGGCCGCAGGGACTACCTTGCTGTGAAGCTGGCCACGGCCCAGCGGCGGAAGCCCATTCTGGAGCGTAGGCGGAGCGTCATCCAGCGCATCCCCGGTTTCTGGGCCAAAGCCATATCCTTCCCCGTGCTGTGTGTGGTGGTGGTTGGCATGGTGGAGGAGGACGGCTGTGGTGAGAGGGCGAGGAGGAGGGTCCGGGCTTGTGAGGGGGTTGTGCGCGGAGGACAGAGCCTGGCACCTGCAGAGGCATAGGAAGACAGGGGAGAGGGGCCGTGGCGGGTGATGGGAGGCATGGAGAGGGAGGGCCGGGCAGGGAGGGAAGGGCTGTCTCTGGCCGTCAGAGCAGAAGGTGTGGGCACCAGCCACCATTCCCGCGCTGCAGATATCCGGGGCGCATTGCTACAACCCAAGAGCCCAGAGGAGAGCTTTGCCCAGGGGGCTCGGGGAAGGAGACACGTGGCCCGCGCCCACCTCCCTGATGCCTTCCTTCCCGTGTTCTTGTCAGACGGCAGGTCCCAAGAAGGTTTGGGGGCAGGCCACAGAGCCTGTTCCCACCCTCCTTCCCTAGGCACACCCAGGCGAGCCTCTCCGGGCACGTGCACACACACAGACGCGCAGACACACCCTTTTGGTGGCAAGCCGCCTGTTTGGGGGAGTTCCAAAGGGGAACGCTGCCTTCCTGCAGCGCAGGGGTGTCTGGAAACGACTGCGTGGTGACACGGTCTCTGCGGAACAGGCGCACTGCTTTCTCTGGGACCCCAAGGGACAGGGAAAGGGCACGGGCAGAGGACCTCAGCGCTGAGTCCTCTGCGCCAGCACAGCCTCCCGAAGGGCTGGTGTCTGGGAAGGAGTGGAGGGGGCGCCTGCCGTCGCAGTGCAGGCAGCCTCAGGAGAACATGAGCCCAGAGGTAGCAGACTGGGGAGCCAGTGTGAGTAAAGGCAGTCGGGGAGGGCACAGCAAGAGGGCACACGTGCGGAGTCCAGGTGGGAGGGCCTCGGCAGTCTCTGTTTCGGGTTCAGTCGAAATCCGTGGCTCTCAGCTGTGCGTGGCCTTGGCTCTGAAGGCTTCTTGACCAAAGAGCAGATTCAGAACCACCCCCAGATATCAGCCATCATCAGTGACCAAGACGAAGACATGCTTGAGTACTTGCTCACTGTGGAGGTCAGACTGGGGTGGCAGAGGGGCAGTCAGGTGTGGGGGGCCTGGGCTCCAGGCGGGAGTGGTCCGAGCACAGGGAGGAAGGGAGGGGGAGGCGGGTGCTTCCCGCCAGCAGGCAAAGTCAGGCAGCTGGGTCAGATGACACCTGCGCCCACCACGTCTCCACAGGTGCAGGAACTGGTTGGTCCGAAGCACCGCTGCAGGCTGAAGTTCTTCTTTCGGAGCAACCCCTACTTCCTGAATGAAGTGATCATCAAGGAGTACCATGTGAGCCTTGCAGGTGAGGTGGGGTTGCTGGACTCGGGTGTGGGAGGGCAAGGAGAAGGGGTGGGGTGGGAGACCGGTGTGGACACCGGGCAGTAGGAAAGCACACAGGCAGGTCCTTCGCTTCAGGCTATCGGGCCACTCGTTCCACTGCCGTCGACTGGTTCTGGGACTATGAACGCGGAGTTCCCAGCCGCAGGCAGGACACAAGCAGCGTCAACCTCTTCAACTGGCTGTCAGAGCACAGTCTTCCTGGCTCGGGCAAGATTGCTGAGGTGAGGCTGCACTGGCCATGGTCAGAAAGGGCGATGCTGGAGGCCCCGGGGTGTTTGGAGCTGTCAGGGACAGTGCTTGCAGGGGCTGTTTCATTTCAGCTCATAAGTGAGGACCTGTGGCCCAGTCCCCTGAGGCACTACCTCAGGGGTACAAAGGCCCCACTGGAGGGAGCTGCAAGAGGACCCGTTGCCGAGGAGCCCAGGGGCTAGGCGTTCCCAGGTCAGTCAGTGGTTGCACCCAGGAGACTCCTCTGAGAAACAGCAGGGAAAAGTCAAGCTCAGGACATCTGGACGTTCCCCAGGGCCCCACGTGGTCCGCGGGGATATTTCAAAGGGCAGGGGCCGGCCCCTGTGCCAAGGGAGTGCTTACCCAAAGCGGGATACTTTAACACGTTTCTGCGATTCCCTGTCTCTGGCAATTTGGGCGCCCCCCTACCGGGGCCCGGAAGCACTCAGTGGGCCGCCGTACCGCGCGCCCCCTCCCCAGCTCTCCACACAAACTTGTACGCAGCCATGCTGCACCTGCTCTGCAGCCTGTGGCCCGGGGTCCCTGTCTAAGCCCAGGGCTCCTTCAGCCGATCCCACCTACCTTCTGGTGGCCTCAGGCTCCAGGCAGCACGCTTTTCACGTCCTGGGGCCTCTCAGGGCACGGTGCAATGACTGGGGACACCATGGGTCACAGAGTGGCCCGAGACACCACCATTGGGTGGTGTGCCCCTGCCGCTGAGTGCGCGACTGGGCATTCTTGTTGGGGTGAGAGTCTCGGGGGGGCAGTCCAGAGCATGCGGTGAAGAGGGCAGACCATGCAACCGGCCAGGGAGGACACGGCCTGGGCGCGGTCTTCCCGCGCCAGTGATGGCCGAAGGATTCTGTGTGGTTTTCCCGCACAGGAACAAAGGCTGCCCCGGGGATCGCCTGTGGATGTGGACGCACAGACAGATGGCACCGTGTGCCTGAGTGACGGGGAAAGACACATAAAGGTCTCAGCAGTGCTTCCGCCTCTGTGTCTTTTGTAGCCGGGTCACGCGCCACTCTTAAGCACAAGGGCCGCGCCCCCATTCACACATCCAGTGCACGTGGAATCCTGCCCACGGTCCCATCTCTGACTGGAGGAGATGTGTGATGAGCAGGCCGGGCAGGGCCTGCAGACTCCCTTGCCCCATCACGGCCCCGTCCATGCCACCTTACGACTTCAGCAACCTGTTTCCTCACCCAAGCAGCTCCAGCTCAGGGTCATGAGCCAGAATCCAGATAGGGTCCTGTCAGTGTACTTTGGGCTTGTCCATCTGTATAGTTGCCGTGCTCCCAACACCTGCTGCTACGTAGTTCCTCGACTGAGGACGAAGTTTATGCAGCGGGTAGGCTGCATGTGTGCACTCAGGGACTCCCCAGGCGCCTTCCTTTGCCTCTGCTTGTAAATGGGCACTTGATGTGACAGAGAGTGTCGGGCTCCGGGCTCCGAGGTGCAGTCGCAGATAAGAGGATCTGCTTCAGTTCTGCCCGGAGGGGACGCTTTCGTGTTCCTGTAGGATGAGTGTCAGGAATCCATGCCCCAGGGCTGAGGGCGGAGGCAGCGCTGAAATGTTTGATCTGGAGGACCTCATGCAGCTGACTGAGGTGAGGTGAGGGAATGAAGTGTTGGTGGAAGGGGACATGGTGGCCTTGGAGTAGGGCTGTGGTTGTTCCCCGTAATGAAGGGGAGGGCGATGCCTGGAAGTGTAGCAGTGTGCAGATAGGGAGTTCCGGTGGGAGTAGGAGTAAGTCTACGGGGTAGGGGGTGGGAGGCGGGTAAGTGGTGCAGAAGGAGGATTCCGAGGACGAGCAGGGAGGCAAAGATGGAAGAGCGGGGTGAGGCCGTTGGGCAGAAGCCGAAGGCATGGAGGAGGAAGCGCTTGCGGAGGAGGCTTGTGGAGAAGGGCCTGTGAGAAGGAGGGAAGTGCACCTTGGGGGACTTGGTGCAGGAGGGGCTGGTAGTTGGGGAAGAGGTTGTGCCCGAGGTGACGGTGGTAAGGAAGGAGTTAGCACTGGATGTGTGGTTGGTTCATGTGGGGGAGGGTCTTTGGAAATGTGTCAGCAGAGGAACAGCTGGGGGGTGGGAGAGGAGATCTGGAGGTAGGGAGCGAGCAGGCAGGTGCTGGTAAAATAGCAATCAGTGTGGGAGGAGGAACAGAACGCCCAGGAGGGGAAACGAGAGAGAGAGGAGCTGTGGAAGCTTAGGGGTTGGGGGAAGAAGCGGGAATGCGGGTCCGGGTGTTACAGGAGCTGGTGTTGCGCGCGCAGAAGGAGGTGGTGGCGGAAGACCACCTGAAGACGATGAGGAGCCTGAGGTCCAAACACGGACCTTAGAGGGCTGAGCAGTGCGAGCAAGAGCAGCGACCAGAGCGTGGACAGGTGGAAGTGGCAACGTTGGTGCCGAAGTGGATGACTTCATGCGAGTGGGACAGTTTTGGCCTAGGGCGAAGTGCTGGTGGCAAGGAAGGATGTCTGGTGGAATCTGCAAGTGTGGAGGGAGGAGGTGGTGACTGAAGAGCAGTTGCTGGAGGAGGCGCAGCTTGTGCTGCAGTAGGGAGCCAAGAAGGAGTAGCAGTGAGAGAAGCGTAGGGCCTGCAAGTGGAAGCGGTGGTAGGGGGAGAGAGTTTTCAAGAGCTAGAAGTGAGAAGAAGGCAGGACGAGTAGAGGCTCACACTCTGTTTGTGGAAGGAGTGGGGTAACACGAAGTTCTGCTGAGGGAGAGCAGGGACGGGCAGAATCACCCTGAGGAGAGGCTGCAGGGGCAATTGGTTGCTGGGGGACAGCTGGTGCGGGAGAGCGGCGGGACCCACCGGGAGACCGGCGGGTGGAGGGTCCCGAGGGCGGGGCCCAGGCCAAAGCACATTGGCTAGGCCAGCACTCACCGAAACAGGAGCAGGCTGGGCCTTGACCCATGGGGCCCTGCACCTGGACGCCACTGGAGCCTCCAGGGGCGCTGCAGGCGGAGATGGAGCCCTTGAATGAGCGAGCCAGCAGGGCCTTCTCTGGGTTCGAGTGTGGGGCTTCTTAGAGGAGAAAGTCCCACCTGGAACTCAGAAGCAACGTCCATCAGCGCACGTGTGCATTCTGGGCCGAAGCGCAGTCCTCGGGGCCGCACCGCAGGGACTACAAGGTGCCAGAGCAGGGCCCGGAGTAAGGCATCAGCGGGCTTACTTTGCAAAGGATACGGGCATTTTCCAGAAGGGCTCCGGAGCTCCCACATGGTGCAGAAGAGCTCAGGGTGGGCACCACAGGCAGATGCAGAGCTTTGAGGGCATGCCTCATCTCCATGGAAACAGTGCAGTCCAGACCAGGACACACACCGAGGCTCGTACTGCACAGGTTCTTGTGTGAGTAAGGCTGCAGGAGGGCGCCTTGAGGTTCCACATGCTCAGTCAGAGGCAGGAGTGTGTGGCGTGATGAAGAGGAGGCTCGGCTGCCCATGGGGGCTCTGAGGGCCAGGAACCCCCCTCTCGGGAGCAACAGGAATGGAGCAAAGGAGAGCCACCGTAGGCTCCGTTGCCCTGTGAGGACAAGGCATGGGCCTAGGGGGAAAACGGAGGTGATGCGATGGCACTCTGTTCTCCAGAAACACTGCATTTCCTAGCCGCTCCCTGCTCAGGACCCTGCCTGCAGGCTCCTTGACCTAGAGCAGTTTGTCAAGCACTTAGAGCTGTCCGCCATGATCAGGGAGCGAGAAAAAGAACACGGGGAAACCTCATGATCGATCTGAAGGTGAGGCTGGGTAGAGCAAGGCGGGGCAGGGAGGGAGCTGGGGAGGATCAGCCGCCGTGCCCGGGAACAGGACATGGCACGCACCTGGAGTGAGATTCCTCCCTGGGCGCCCACTCTTCCCAGCAGGTGGATAAAGGCGGTGAGCGAGGCCAGACCCTGCTCTTGTTTGGCACTTGGTCCCACTTCCTCTGTGATGTGATTGTGAAGCCGTATGTCAGTAGGCTCCCTGACATCCTGATATTTGCAGGATCCCCGCATGGCTGGCAGAAGCCGGCGGGTTGAACTTGTTGCAGGCGGCCCTCTTTCCAGCTGCCTTTCTTCCTGACGGTCTAGGCTGTCCGTTTGCCGGGCCACTCGGTGGCGTGAGCATGACCAATGAGAGGCCTCCAGCCTCTCCGCTGGAGGCAGCGCTAGGACCCGCGCCAGCACCCAGCGGTGCTGGACCCACCGCTAGGGCAGCCCTAAGGACGTGCGGCCGTAGTCCTCACTGCTGTCGTTCCCCATCCCAGAGCTTGGCCGGGGGGAGGCGGCGGGGGGCGGGGGGCGGGGGTGGGGTGCTGGCGGGATTGCGGAGGTCAGGCCTCCCTGGCAATGCCGGGAAAATCCTTGGTGTGTGAGCCAGCAGTCTAGGATTTGGGTGAGAGCTCGGCCCCGGCCCCTCACCTTTTCTGTTTCTTCTGCAAGTGGGTCTGCCGTGGACTGTGGCCCAATCCTCTGCAGTCCTGTGTGAGGAAGCTGGCGGCAGGAGAAGCGCAGGAGAAAGGGCAGCTTGGCGAGGAGACCACCCTTGGCAGGGCACTCTGCGGAGGAGTGACCCACAGATGGGCCATTTCATTCTTCCCTGGACCCGTCGAGACAGGGAGGACTAAAGCCCAGGACCCCAGGTCTCCAGGCCATCAGGGTAAGACGGGAAGCCCGGAGCGGGCCTCCGTTCCATTGCAAACGGCAGCCTGCACCACTTCGTTGGTGCAGTAGAAAGCGGGTTCTGTCTGGCGAAGCCCGCCTTGGACGAAGGACCGTGCGTGCCCAGAGTATCTCCGCACTCATACTGCTGCGGTGACTCCGCTACCCTGACCTCCCATTCCAGGCCAACCACCCCACCCTGCGGCCCACCTTCCACCCCTTGATCGGTGGCCTGCACAATGCTCTTGCCACCTCCACTCCCACACATGTGTAGGAAGCATGAGAGGTTCCTCGAGTCCCTCCTGTGCCCCCTTCAGATCCTCACAGCCATCGCGGGCATGCTTCTGGGCCTCCTGCGCCCTCCACCACCACGGAACCCTGGTCATTGTGGAGGAAAGTGTTGAACACAAGGGTGCAGGGCATCGAAGAGGTCTGCGCTGCAGGTGCCATGCTCTCTCATTCCTAGAGGCTTGCACCTTTGTGAAAGACATTTCGCCCTCGGGGCTCCTGTTAGTTACACAGGGCACAGGCCAGGGTGAGGGACCCTGTGGTTGGGCTCTTCGATCCGCATGCAATGTGCAAATCACCCACAAATGCACTCTGTGCGGTGTTCGGATTCATTTGAGACGAGGAGCAAAGAAGCACATGGACTGCACATCTTAGAGCGTAGATTGCGCGCACAGCTTTCCGGGAATTCGAGACTCGGGCAATGTTTGAGTGATTCGGGGACGAGCCCGGCCATCAACATCCCCGCTGGGGATCTCTCCCCTACGTGGGAGTGAGGGTTAGTTACTCCGTCCACCCTGGGTGACACAGGGAAGCCCGAGGGTTTGGCGAGCTGGGCCAGGCAGGACGGGCCCCTCCCAGTCAGCGGCCGATGGCCCTGCGGGCTTTTGCTCCTGCACGCAGAAGGAATGCAATCCTGCCTACGATACGGGTTCTCTGGAGGGTGGTCCAGATGTTGCCCAGTCTGCAAGCCCCACGGCTGACCCCCACCCCTTACTTGCAGCCCAGCCGACCCCCCGGCACAGGTGCAACCCTCATAATGGCCATGTGATGACAGGTCCACCCATACCACCACCCTCACGGAAGGCCATCTCATTTTCCCACTGGCAGAATCAAGCCGAACATCCTGGGGTGGAGTGCACACAGCAGGCTACCCAGTGACACCGCAAGGTGTTTCAGCCTCTGTGCACTCTCCTTGCTTGAACGGCTGCACCTTCACTTGACAGGAACGTCAACTTTGGTTTCCGGGGTGTGCCCCACCGTTGCACATTCTGCTTCAGTGTGCAAGACCTCCGTGCGCTGACACGGATTTCCACGTCTCCCTTTGGTGTGACTGAGTGCTGCGTGGCGCTGCCCCGGGCACCTGCTTGCACACAGCAGGGCCTGAGCAGCCTCCCGGGCCGGCCACCACACACCTCACACTCCTACTCCTGCACCCTTCCCTGGAAACCTACCCCACAGCCTGGCGTTGGCTCTGCCCGTGAACTCCCTTGGTTCCCGTTACTCGCCCTGCCGCTCCCGGTAGCGGTGGAGCCCACCGGCCCCGGGCACCAGTCCCCTGCGACGAACGGGTTAGATGTCCGTGAGCAAGGGCAGATTTTCGAGAGCAGGGGCGCGTGAGAAATGCAGGGTAGCTGAAGAGAGGGGGACATACCGGTCACGAACCCCTTGCCTTCACTCCTGCTCTCAGAGGGCCAGCAGGCCTTAGTTTCTTTCAGCAACGCAGCCTGAAATGGGGACACCTGGGGCCCATCTTTCCCTTAGCGAAGCAGGGTAGAAAGAGTTGGCGACGCAGAGTTCCCAACGGCATTCCCACACCTGAACGGGTCACTGGGGCAGAGGGCCAGATGGGTGCTGTGTGAAACGCAGCAACCCCGTAAGAAGGAGCTGCCTTGCCTACTTAAGGCAGCGTGTTGCTGTAGCTCACTGGAATCCCCAGGTGGGGAGGGGACAGAGAGCCGGGCGCAAGGACAGACAGGGAGCGGGACTGAAAGAGGGAACAGGGAGAAGGTGACACATGGACAGAAAGACTGAATGCACCCTTTGCTTGGCTCTTTGCCCTCTTGAAGGGAGGCCAGAGTCTTCTTCTGGCACGGGCTTTCCCTCTGGCTGGCCCCGGCCCCTTGCAGGGGCTGTCCTCCCAGGAATAGCCTCTGCTCCCAGGACGCGCGTCCCTGTGCCTCTCTCCCTTGGTTTACCCAGGGACCCTGGGAAGGTGCCATGGAGAGGTGAAGAGGTAGTGAGCAGCTCTAGTTAGCACCTGCAGGAAACACACAGCAGACGGCCACGGCCAGGGAAGGGCCGCAAAAGGTCAGAGAGTGAACTTCGTGGGCACCGCCTTGATGCGAGAGAGGGTTAGCTGCGCAAGGGAGGGGGCTGACAGGCGGGACTAGGAGTGTGCCGCTCAGGGGAGCCTCGGTTGGAGGACCCCAGAGGAGGCGAGCAGGCTGGGCGTGGCTGACAGCCCGCTCCTTGATCCCTGGTCTTCCTCTCCACTAGGGGGCGACTGAAAGGTACAGGCGCGCGCGCGGGATCCCGCCAGAACCTGGGGTCGCCAGGGCCCCAGGAATGCTGACAGAGCAGGGATAAGGGCGGTGCCCCTTGGCAGCTGCCCGGCCGCCGAGCCCGCAGACATGGCGAGTCCTGCTGGGCACGCAATCGGCGGTGCATCGTGCGCTATGGGGGTGACCACAGCCCCTGCCAGGGCCCTCCAGGTGACAGGGCTGCCGGGGTGCCGAGGCAGTGCAGCACGAGGGGACCGTGGCGGCCGCCGGGGGTGGCGTTGGGGGCCAGGTGGCGGAGGGCTGGCCAAGGATCGCTACAAGGGAAGGGCGAATGCTATGCAGAAGCCCAGGCCCTCAGAGCCTGCTGGAGGGGGCGAGCCTGGCTGGGTGGAGGGTGGCGCTGCGGGCGGGGTTGGTGCTGGACATGCGGGGTCTCGTGCAGGTGCTGGAAGTGGGGGCAGGAGGCCAGAAGTCGGCTGCAGAAGAGGCCCCATTAAGGGCCGAGGAGAAGCCAGGTGGGAGCAGCGCGCGGCCGCCACTGGAGGTGCTGGAGGCCCTGCAGTGGCAGCTGAGCGCCGAGAGTGCCCGAGGCCGCAGGGACTACCTTGCTGTGAAGCTGGCCACGGCCCAGCGGCGGAAGCCCATTCTGGAGCGTAGGCGGAGCGTCATCCAGCGCATCCCCGGTTTCTGGGCCAAAGCCATATCCTTCCCCGTGCTGTGTGTGGTGGTGGTTGGGATGGTGGAGGAGGACGGCTGTGGTGAGAGGGCGAGGAGGAGGGTCCGGGCTTGTGAGGGGGTTGTGCGCGGAGGACAGAGCCTGGCACCTGCAGAGGCATAGGAAGACAGGGGAGAGGGGCCGTGGCGGGTGATGGGAGGCATGGAGAGGGAGGGCCGGGCAGGGAGGGAAGGGCTGTCTCTGGCCGTCAGAGCAGAAGGTGTGGGCACCAGCCACCATTCCCGCGCTGCAGATATCCGGGGCGCATTGCTACAACCCAAGAGCCCAGAGGAGAGCTTTGCCCAGGGGGCTCGGGGAAGGAGACACGTGGCCCGCGCCCACCTCCCTGATGCCTTCCTTCCCGTGTTCTTGTCAGACGGCAGGTCCCAAGAAGGTTTGGGGGCAGGCCACAGAGCCTGTTCCCACCCTCCTTCCCTAGGCACACCCAGGCGAGCCTCTCCGGGCACGTGCACACACACAGACGCGCAGACACACCCTTTTGGTGGCAAGCCGCCTGTTTGGGGGAGTTCCAAAGGGGAACGCTGCCTTCCTGCAGCGCAGGGGTGTCTGGAAACGACTGCGTGGTGACACGGTCTCTGCGGAACAGGCGCACTGCTTTCTCTGGGACCCCAAGGGACAGGGAAAGGGCACGGGCAGAGGACCTCAGCGCTGAGTCCTCTGCGCCAGCACAGCCTCCCGAAGGGCTGGTGTCTGGGAAGGAGTGGAGGGGGCGCCTGCCGTCGCAGTGCAGGCAGCCTCAGGAGAACATGAGCCCAGAGGTAGCAGACTGGGGAGCCAGTGTGAGTAAAGGCAGTCGGGGAGGGCACAGCAAGAGGGCACACGTGCGGAGTCCAGGTGGGAGGGCCTCGGCAGTCTCTGTTTCGGGTTCAGTCGAAATCCGTGGCTCTCAGCTGTGCGTGGCCTTGGCTCTGAAGGCTTCTTGACCAAAGAGCAGATTCAGAACCACCCCCAGATATCAGCCATCATCAGTGACCAAGACGAAGACATGCTTGAGTACTTGCTCACTGTGGAGGTCAGACTGGGGTGGCAGAGGGGCAGTCAGGTGTGGGGGGCCTGGGCTCCAGGCGGGAGTGGTCCGAGCACAGGGAGGAAGGGAGGGGGAGGCGGGTGCTTCCCGCCAGCAGGCAAAGTCAGGCAGCTGGGTCAGATGACACCTGCGCCCACCACGTCTCCACAGGTGCAGGAACTGGTTGGTCCGAAGCACCGCTGCAGGCTGAAGTTCTTCTTTCGGAGCAACCCCTACTTCCTGAATGAAGTGATCATCAAGGAGTACCATGTGAGCCTTGCAGGTGAGGTGGGGTTGCTGGACTCGGGTGTGGGAGGGCAAGGAGAAGGGGTGGGGTGGGAGACCGGTGTGGACACCGGGCAGTAGGAAAGCACACAGGCAGGTCCTTCGCTTCAGGCTATCGGGCCACTCGTTCCACTGCCGTCGACTGGTTCTGGGACTATGAACGCGGAGTTCCCAGCCGCAGGCAGGACACAAGCAGCGTCAACCTCTTCAACTGGCTGTCAGAGCACAGTCTTCCTGGCTCGGGCAAGATTGCTGAGGTGAGGCTGCACTGGCCATGGTCAGAAAGGGCGATGCTGGAGGCCCCGGGGTGTTTGGAGCTGTCAGGGACAGTGCTTGCAGGGGCTGTTTCATTTCAGCTCATAAGTGAGGACCTGTGGCCCAGTCCCCTGAGGCACTACCTCAGGGGTACAAAGGCCCCACTGGAGGGAGCTGCAAGAGGACCCGTTGCCGAGGAGCCCAGGGGCTAGGCGTTCCCAGGTCAGTCAGTGGTTGCACCCAGGAGACTCCTCTGAGAAACAGCAGGGAAAAGTCAAGCTCAGGACATCTGGACGTTCCCCAGGGCCCCACGTGGTCCGCGGGGATATTTCAAAGGGCAGGGGCCGGCCCCTGTGCCAAGGGAGTGCTTACCCAAAGCGGGATACTTTAACACGTTTCTGCGATTCCCTGTCTCTGGCAATTTGGGCGCCCCCCTACCGGGGCCCGGAAGCACTCAGTGGGCCGCCGTACCGCGCGCCCCCTCCCCAGCTCTCCACACAAACTTGTACGCAGCCATGCTGCACCTGCTCTGCAGCCTGTGGCCCGGGGTCCCTGTCTAAGCCCAGGGCTCCTTCAGCCGATCCCACCTACCTTCTGGTGGCCTCAGGCTCCAGGCAGCACGCTTTTCACGTCCTGGGGCCTCTCAGGGCACGGTGCAATGACTGGGGACACCATGGGTCACAGAGTGGCCCGAGACACCACCATTGGGTGGTGTGCCCCTGCCGCTGAGTGCGCGACTGGGCATTCTTGTTGGGGTGAGAGTCTCGGGGGGGCAGTCCAGAGCATGCGGTGAAGAGGGCAGACCATGCAACCGGCCAGGGAGGACACGGCCTGGGCGCGGTCTTCCCGCGCCAGTGATGGCCGAAGGATTCTGTGTGGTTTTCCCGCACAGGAACAAAGGCTGCCCCGGGGATCGCCTGTGGATGTGGACGCACAGACAGATGGCACCGTGTGCCTGAGTGACGGGGAAAGACACATAAAGGTCTCAGCAGTGCTTCCGCCTCTGTGTCTTTTGTAGCCGGGTCACGCGCCACTCTTAAGCACAAGGGCCGCGCCCCCATTCACACATCCAGTGCACGTGGAATCCTGCCCACGGTCCCATCTCTGACTGGAGGAGATGTGTGATGAGCAGGCCGGGCAGGGCCTGCAGACTCCCTTGCCCCATCACGGCCCCGTCCATGCCACCTTACGACTTCAGCAACCTGTTTCCTCACCCAAGCAGCTCCAGCTCAGGGTCATGAGCCAGAATCCAGATAGGGTCCTGTCAGTGTACTTTGGGCTTGTCCATCTGTATAGTTGCCGTGCTCCCAACACCTGCTGCTACGTAGTTCCTCGACTGAGGACGAAGTTTATGCAGCGGGTAGGCTGCATGTGTGCACTCAGGGACTCCCCAGGCGCCTTCCTTTGCCTCTGCTTGTAAATGGGCACTTGATGTGACAGAGAGTGTCGGGCTCCGGGCTCCGAGGTGCAGTCGCAGATAAGAGGATCTGCTTCAGTTCTGCCCGGAGGGGACGCTTTCGTGTTCCTGTAGGATGAGTGTCAGGAATCCATGCCCCAGGGCTGAGGGCGGAGGCAGCGCTGAAATGTTTGATCTGGAGGACCTCATGCAGCTGACTGAGGTGAGGTGAGGGAATGAAGTGTTGGTGGAAGGGGACATGGTGGCCTTGGAGTAGGGCTGTGGTTGTTCCCCGTAATGAAGGGGAGGGCGATGCCTGGAAGTGTAGCAGTGTGCAGATAGGGAGTTCCGGTGGGAGTAGGAGTAAGTCTACGGGGTAGGGGGTGGGAGGCGGGTAAGTGGTGCAGAAGGAGGATTCCGAGGACGAGCAGGGAGGCAAAGATGGAAGAGCGGGGTGAGGCCGTTGGGCAGAAGCCGAAGGCATGGAGGAGGAAGCGCTTGCGGAGGAGGCTTGTGGAGAAGGGCCTGTGAGAAGGAGGGAAGTGCACCTTGGGGGACTTGGTGCAGGAGGGGCTGGTAGTTGGGGAAGAGGTTGTGCCCGAGGTGACGGTGGTAAGGAAGGAGTTAGCACTGGATGTGTGGTTGGTTCATGTGGGGGAGGGTCTTTGGAAATGTGTCAGCAGAGGAACAGCTGGGGGGTGGGAGAGGAGATCTGGAGGTAGGGAGCGAGCAGGCAGGTGCTGGTAAAATAGCAATCAGTGTGGGAGGAGGAACAGAACGCCCAGGAGGGGAAACGAGAGAGAGAGGAGCTGTGGAAGCTTAGGGGTTGGGGGAAGAAGCGGGAATGCGGGTCCGGGTGTTACAGGAGCTGGTGTTGCGCGCGCAGAAGGAGGTGGTGGCGGAAGACCACCTGAAGACGATGAGGAGCCTGAGGTCCAAACACGGACCTTAGAGGGCTGAGCAGTGCGAGCAAGAGCAGCGACCAGAGCGTGGACAGGTGGAAGTGGCAACGTTGGTGCCGAAGTGGATGACTTCATGCGAGTGGGACAGTTTTGGCCTAGGGCGAAGTGCTGGTGGCAAGGAAGGATGTCTGGTGGAATCTGCAAGTGTGGAGGGAGGAGGTGGTGACTGAAGAGCAGTTGCTGGAGGAGGCGCAGCTTGTGCTGCAGTAGGGAGCCAAGAAGGAGTAGCAGTGAGAGAAGCGTAGGGCCTGCAAGTGGAAGCGGTGGTAGGGGGAGAGAGTTTTCAAGAGCTAGAAGTGAGAAGAAGGCAGGACGAGTAGAGGCTCACACTCTGTTTGTGGAAGGAGTGGGGTAACACGAAGTTCTGCTGAGGGAGAGCAGGGACGGGCAGAATCACCCTGAGGAGAGGCTGCAGGGGCAATTGGTTGCTGGGGGACAGCTGGTGCGGGAGAGCGGCGGGACCCACCGGGAGACCGGCGGGTGGAGGGTCCCGAGGGCGGGGCCCAGGCCAAAGCACATTGGCTAGGCCAGCACTCACCGAAACAGGAGCAGGCTGGGCCTTGACCCATGGGGCCCTGCACCTGGACGCCACTGG
>NW_026527588.1:300000-465986 GCF_022682495.2 Desmodus rotundus
AAACCGCTTATCTCAGGAGGCCGTTGTGCTCAGAACCCGCACCACAAGATTCTAGATCCTGACACACCGCATTCTAGAATGCAGTAACCAAGGCAACCGTATCCTTGGAAACCGTATCCTAGGAAACGGCTTACTCTGGAGGCCATTGTGCTCAGAACCCGCACCACAAGATTCTAGATCCTGACACACCGCATTCTAGAATGCAGTATCCAAGGCAACCGTATCCTTGGAAACCGTATCCTAGGAAACCGCTTATCTCAGGAGGCCATTGTGCTCAGAACCCGCACCACAAGTTTCTAGACCCTGACACACCGCATTCTAGAATGCAGTATCCAACGCAACCGTATCCTTGGAAACGGTATCGTAGGAAACCGCTTATCTCAGGAGGCCGTAGTGCTCAGAACCCGCACCACGAGATTCTAGATCCTGACACACCGCATTCTAGAATGCAGTAACCAAGGCAACCGTATCCTTGGAAACCGTATCCTAGAAAACCGCTTATCTCAGGAGGCTATTGTGCTCAGAACCCGCACCACCAGATTCTAGATCCTGACACACCGCATTCTAGAATGCAGTAACCAAGGTAACCATATCCTTGGAAACCGTATCCTAGGAAACGTCTTACTCTGGAGGCCATTGTGCTCAGAACCCGCACCACAAGATTCTAGATCCTGACACACCGCATTCTAGAATGCAGTATCCAAGGCAACCATATCCTTGGAAACCGTATCCTAGGAAACCGCTTATATCAGGAGGCCATCGTGCTCAGAACCCGCACCACAAGATTCTAGATCCTGACACACCGCATTCTAGAATGCAGTAACCAAGGCAACCGTATCCTTGGAAACCGTATATTAGGAAACCGCTTATCTCAGGAGGCCATTGTGCTCAGAACCCGCACCACAAGATTCTAGATCCTGACACACCGCATTCTAGAATGCAGTAACCAAGGCAACCGTATCCTTGGAAACCGTATCCTAGGAAACCGCTCTTCTCAGGAGGCCATTGTGCTCAGAACCCGCACCACAAGATTCTAGATCCTGACACACCGCATTCTAGAATGCAGTAACCAAGGCAACCGTATCCTTGGAAACCGTATCCTAGGAAACCGCTTATCTCAGGAGGCCGTTGTGCTCAGAACCCGCACCACAAGATTCTAGATCCTTACACACCGCATTCTAGAATGCAGTAACCAAGGCAACCGTATCCTTGGAAACCGTATCCTAGGAAACCGCTTATCTCAGGAGGCCATTGTGCTCAGAACCCGCACCACAAGATTCTAGACCCTGACACACCTTATTCTAGAATGCAGTATCCAAGGCAACCGTATCCTTGGAAACCGTATCCTAGGAAACCGCTTATCTCAGGAGGCCATTGTGCTCAGAACCCGCACCACAAGATTCTAGATCCTGACACACCGCATTCTAGAATGCAGTATCCAAGGCAACCGTATACTTGGAAACCGTATCCTAGGAAACCGCTTATCTCAGGAGGCCATTGTGCTCTGAACGCGAACCACAATATTCTAGATCCTGACACACCGCATCTAGAATGCAGTATCCAAGGCAACCGTATCCTTGGAAACCGTATCCTAGGAAACCGCTTATCTCAGGAGGCCATTGTGCTCAGAACCCGCACCACAAGATTCTAGATCCTGACACACCGCATTCTAGAATGCAGTTACCAAGGCAACCGTATCCTTGGAAACCGTATCATAGGAAACCGCTTATCTCAGGAGGCCATTGTGCTCAGAACCCGCACCACAAGGTTCTAGATCCTGACACACCGCATTCTAGAATGCAGTATCCAAGGCAACCGTATCCTTGGAAACCGTATCCTAGGAAACCGCTTATCTCAGGAGGCCATTGTGCTCAGAACCCGCACCACAAGATTCTAGACCCTGACACACCGCATTCTAGAATGCAGTATCCAACGCAACCGTATCCTTGGAAACGGTATCCTAGGAAACCGCTTATCTCAGGAGGCCGTTGTGCTCAGAACCCGCAACACAAGATTCTAGATCCTGACAAACCGCATTCTAGAATGCAGTAACCAAGGCAACCGTATCCTTGGAAACCGTATCATAGGAAACGGATTACTCTGGAGGCCATTGTGCTCAGAACCCGCACCACAGGATTCCAGATCCTGACACACCGTATTCTAGAATGCAGTATCCAAGGCAACCGTATCCTTGGAAACCTTATCCTAGGAAACCGCTTATCTCAGGAGGCCATTGTGCTCAGAACCCGCACCACAAGATTCTAGATCCTGACACACCGCATTCTAGAATGCAGTAACCAAGGCAAACATATCCTTGGAAACCGTATCCTAGGAAACCGCTTATCTCAGGAGGCCATTGTGCTCAGAACCCGCACCACAATATTCTAGATCCTGACACACCGCATTCTAGAATGCAGTAACCAAGGCAACCGTATCCTTGGAAACCGTATCCTAGGAATCCGCTTATCTCAGGAGGCCATTGTGCTCAGAACCCGCACCACAAGATTCTAGATCCTGACACACCGCATTCTACAATGCAGTATCCAAGGCAACCGTATCCTTGGAAACCTTATCCTAGGAAACCGCTTATCTCAGGACGCCATTGTGCTCAGAACCCGCACCACAAGATTCTAGATCCTGACACACCGCATTCTAGAATGCAGTATCCAAGGCAACAGTATCCTTGGAAACCGTATCCTAGGAAACCGCTTATCTCTGGAGGCCATTGTGCTCAGAACGCGAACCACAAGATTCTAGATCCTGACACACCGCATTCTAGAATGCAGTATCCAAGGCAACCGTATCCTTGGAAACCGTATCCTAGGAAACCGCTTATCTCAGGAGGCCATTGTGCTCAGAACGCGAACCACAATATTCTAGATCCTGACACACCGCATTCTAGAATGCAGTATCCAAGGCAACCGTATCCTTGGAAACCGTATCCTAGGAAACCGCTTATCTCAGGAGGCCATTGTGCTCAGAACCCGCACCACAAGATTCTAGATCCTGACACACCGCATTCTAGAATGCAGTAACCAAGGCAACCGTATCCTTGGAAACCGTATCCTAGGAAACCGCTTATCTCAGGAGGCCATTGTGCTCAGAACCCGCACCAAAAGATTCTAGATCCTGACACACCGCATTCTAGAATGCAGTAACCAAGGCAACCGTATCCTTGGAAACCGTATTCTAGGAAACCGCTTATCTCAGGAGGCCATTGTGCTCAGAACCCGCACCACAAGATTCTAGATCCTGACACACCGCATTCTAGAATGCAGTAACCAAGGCAACCGTATCCTTGGAAACCTTATCCTAGGAAACCGCTTACTCAGGAGGCGGTTGTGCTCAGAACACGCACCACAAGATTCTAGATCCTGACAAACCGCATTCTAGAATGCAGTAACCAAGGCAACCGTATCCTTGGAAACCGTATCCTAGGAAACGGATTACTCTGGAGGCCATTGTGCTCAGAACCCGCACCACAGGATTCCAGATCCTGACACACCGTATTCTAGAATGCAGTATCCAAGGCAACCGTATCCTTGGAAACCTTATCCTAGGAAACTGCTTATCTCAGGAGGCCATTGTGCTCAGAACCCGCACCACAAGATTCTAGATCCTGACACACCGCATTCTAGAATGCAGTAACCAAGGCAACCATATTCTTGGAAACCGTATCCTAGGAAACCGCTAATCTCAGGAGGCCATTGTGTTCAGAACCCGCACCACAATATTCTAGATCCTGACACACCGCATTCTAGAATGCAGTAACCAAGGCAACCATATCCTTGGAAACCGTATCCTAGGAATCCGCTTATCTCAGGAGGCCATTGTGCTCAGAACCCGCACCACAAGATTCTAGATCCTGACACACCGCATTCTAGAATGCAGTATCCAAGGCAACCTCATCCTTGGAAACCTTATCCTAGGAAACCGCTTATCTCAGGAGGCCATTGTGCTCAGAACCCGCACCACAAGATTCTAGATCCTGACACACCGCATTCTAGAATGCAGTATCCAAGGCAACCGTATCCTTGGAAACCGTATCATAGGAAACGGATTACTCTGGAAGCCATTGTGCTCAGAACCCGCACCACAAGATTCCAGATCCTGACACACCGTATTCTAGAATGCAGTAACCAAGGCAACCGTATCCTTGGATACCGTATCCTAGGAAACCGCTTATCTCAGGAGGCCATTGTGCTCAGAACCCGCACCACAAGATTCTAGACCCTGACACACCGCATTCTAGAATGCAGTAACCAAGGCAACCGTATCCTTGGAAACCGTATCCTAGGAAACGGCTTACTCTGGAGGCCATTGTGCTCAGAACCCGCACCACAAGATTCTAGATCCTGACACACCGCATTCTAGAATGCAGTATCCAAGGCAACCGTATCCTTGGAAACCGTATCCTAGGAAACCGCTTATCTCAGGAGGCCACTGTGCTCTGAACGCGAACCACAATATTCTAGATCCTGACACACCGCATTCTAGAATGCAGTATCCAACGCAACCGTATCCTTGGAAACCGTATCCTAGGAAACGGCTTACTCTGGAGGCCATTGTGCTCAGAACCCGCACCACAAGGTTCTAGATCCTGACACACCGCATTCTAGAATGCAGTATCCAAGGCAACCGTATCCTTGGAAACCGTATCCTAGGAAACCGCTTATCTCAGGAGGCCATTGTGCTCAGAACCCGCACCACCAGATTCTAGACCCTGACACACCGCATTCTAGAATGCAGTATCCAACGCAACCGTATCCTTGGAAACGGTATCCTAGGAAACCGCTTATCTCAGGAGGCCGTTGTGCTCAGAATCCGCAACACAAGATTCTAGATCCTGACAAACCGCATTCTAGAATGCCGTAACCAAGGCAACCGTATCCTTGGAAACCGTATCATAGGAAACGGATTACTCTGGAAGCCATTGTGCTCAGAACCCGCACCACAAGATTCCAGATCCTGACACACCGTATTCTAGAATGCAGTATCCAAGGCAACCGTATCCTTGGAAACCTTATCCTAAGAAACCGCTTATCTCAGGAGGCCATTGTGCTCAGAACCCGCACCACAAGTGTCTAGATCCTGACACACCGCATTCTAGAACGCAGTAACCAAGGCAACCGTATCCTTGGAAACCGTATCCTAGGAAACCGCTTATCTCAGGAGGCCATTGTGCTCAGAACCCGCACCACAATATTCTAGATCCTGACACACCGCATTCTAGAATGCAGTAACCAAGGCAACCATATCCTTGGAAACCGTATCCTAGGAATCCGCTTATCTCAGGAGGTCATTGTGCTCAGAACCCGCACCACAAGATTCTAGATCCTGACACACCGCATTCTACAATGCAGTATCCAAGGCAACCGTATCCTTGGAAACCTTATCCTAGGAAACCGCTTATCTCAGGAGGCCATTGTGCTCAGAACCCGCACCACAAGATTCTAGATCCTGACACACCGCATTCTAGAATGCAGTATCCAAGGCAACAGTATCCTTGGAAACCGTATCCTAGGGAACCGCTTATCTCTGGAGGCCATTGTGCTCAGAACGCGAACCACAAGATTCTAGATCCTGACACACCGCATTCTAGAATGCAGTATCCAAGGCAACCGTATCCTTGGAAACCGTATCCTAGGAAACCGCTTATCTCAGGAGGCCATTGTGCTCAGAACCCGCACCACAAGATTCTAGATCCTGACACACCGCATTCTAGAATGCAGTAACCAAGGCAACCGTATCCTTGGAAACCGTATCCTAGGAAACCGCTTATCTCAGGAGGCCATTGTGCTCAGAACCCGCACCACAAGATTCTAGACCCTGACACACCGCATTCTAGAATGCAGTATCCAAGGCAACCGTATCCTTGGAAACCGTATCCTAGGAAACGGCTTACTCTGGAGGCCATTGTGCTCAGAACCCGCACCACAAGATTCTAGATCCTGACACACCGCATTCTAGAATGCAGTAACCAAGGCAACCGTATCCTTGGAAACCGTATCCTAGGAAACCGCTTATCTCAGGAGGCCATTGTGCTCAGAACCCGCACCACAAGATTCTAGACCCTGACACACCGCATTCTAGAATGCAGTATCCAAGGCAACCGTATCCTTGGAAACCGTATCCTAGGAAACCGCTTATCTCAGGAGGCCATTGTGCTCAGAACCCGCACCACAAGATTCTAGATCCTGACACACCGCATTCTAGAATGCAGTATCCAAGGCAACCGTATCATTGGAAACCGTATCCTAGGAAACGGCTTACTCTGGAGGCCATTGTGCTCAGAACCCGCACCACAAGATTCCAGATCCTGACACACCGTATTCTAGAATGCAGTATTCAAGGCAACCGTATCCTTGGAAACCTTATCCTAGGAAACCGCTTATCTCAGGAGGCCGTTGTGCTCAGAACCCGCACCACAAGATTCTAGATCCTGACACACCGCATTATAGAATGCAGTATCCAAGGCAACCGTATCATTGGAAACCGTATCCTAGGAAACGGCTTACTCTGGAGGCCATTGTGCTCAGAACCCGCACCACAAGATTCCAGATCCTGACACACCGTATTCTAGAATGCAGTATTCAAGGCAACCGTATCCTTGGAAACCGTATCCTAGGAAACCGCTTATCTCAGGAGGCCATTGTGCTCAGAACCCGCACCACAAGATTCTAGATCCTGACACACCGCATTCTAGAATGCAGTATCCAAGGCAACCGTATCATTGGAAACCGTATCCTAGGAAACGGCTTACTCTGGAGGCCATTGTGCTCAGAACCCGCACCACAAGATTCCAGATCCTGACACACCGTATTCTAGAATGCAGTATTCAAGGCAACCGTATCCTTGGAAACCGTATCCTAGGAAACCGCTTATCTCAGGAGGCCATTGTGCTCAGAACCCGCACCACAAGATTCTAGATCCTGACACACCGCATTCTAGAATGCAGTATCCAAGGCAACCGTATCCTTGGAAACCGTATCCTAGGAAACCGCTTATCTCAGGAGGCCATTGTGCTCTGAACGCGAACCACAATATTCTAGATCCTGACACACCGCATTCTAGAATGCAGTATCCAAGGCAACCGTATCCTTGGAAACCGTATCCTAGGAAACCGCTTATCTCAGGAGGCCATTGTGCTCAGAACCCGCACCACAAGATTCTAGATCCTGACACACCGCATTCTAGAATGCAGTTACCAAGGCAACCGTATCCTTCGAAACCGTATCATAGGAAACCGCTTATCTCAGCAGGCCATTGTGCTCAGAACCCGCACCACAAGGTTCTAGACCCTGACACACCGCATTCTAGAATGCAGTATCCAACGCAACCGTATCCTTGGAAACCGTATCCTAGGAAACGGCTTACTCTGGAGGCCATTGTGCTCAGAACCCGCACCACAAGGTTCTAGATCCTGACACACCGCATTCTAGAATGCAGTATCCAAGGCAACCGTATCCTTGGAAACCGTATCCTAGGAAACCGCTTATCTCAGGAGGCCATTGTGCTCAGAACCCGCACCACCAGATTCTAGACCCTGACACACCGCATTCTAGAATGCAGTATCCAACGCAACCGTATCCTTGGAAACGGTATCCTAGGAAACCGCTTATCTCAGGAGGCCGTTGTGCTCAGAATCCGCAACACAAGATTCTAGATCCTGACAAACCGCATTCTAGAATGCAGTAACCAAGGCAACCGTATCCTTGGAAACCGTATCATAGGAAACGGATTACTCTGGAAGCCATTGTGCTCAGAACCCGCACCACAAGATTCCAGATCCTGACACACCGTATTCTAGAATGCAGTATTCAAGGCAACCGTATCCTTGGAAACCTTATCCTAGGAAACCGCTTATCTCAGGAGGCCGTTGTGCTCAGAACCCGCACCACAAGATTCTAGATCCTGACACACCGCATTATAGAATGCAGTATCCAAGGCAACCGTATCATTGGAAACCGTATCCTAGGAAACGGCTTACTCTGGAGGCCATTGTGCTCAGAACCCGCACCACAAGATTCCAGATCCTGACACACCGTATTCTAGAATGCAGTATTCAAGGCAACCGTATCCTTGGAAACCGTATCCTAGGAAACCGCTTATCTCAGGAGGCCATTGTGCTCAGAACCCGCACCACAAGATTCTAGATCCTGACACACCGCATTCTAGAATGCAGTATCCAAGGCAACCGTATCATTGGAAACCGTATCCTAGGAAACGGCTTACTCTGGAGGCCATTGTGCTCAGAACCCGCACCACAAGATTCCAGATCCTGACACACCGTATTCTAGAATGCAGTATTCAAGGCAACCGTATCCTTGGAAACCGTATCCTAGGAAACCGCTTATCTCAGGAGGCCATTGTGCTCAGAACCCGCACCACAAGATTCTAGATCCTGACACACCGCATTCTAGAATGCAGTATCCAAGGCAACCGTATCCTTGGAAACCGTATCCTAGGAAACCGCTTATCTCAGGAGGCCATTGTGCTCTGAACGCGAACCACAATATTCTAGATCCTGACACACCGCATTCTAGAATGCAGTATCCAAGGCAACCGTATCCTTGGAAACCGTATCCTAGGAAACCGCTTATCTCAGGAGGCCATTGTGCTCAGAACCCGCACCACAAGATTCTAGATCCTGACACACCGCATTCTAGAATGCAGTTACCAAGGCAACCGTATCCTTCGAAACCGTATCATAGGAAACCGCTTATCTCAGCAGGCCATTGTGCTCAGAACCCGCACCACAAGGTTCTAGACCCTGACACACCGCATTCTAGAATGCAGTATCCAACGCAACCGTATCCTTGGAAACCGTATCCTAGGAAACGGCTTACTCTGGAGGCCATTGTGCTCAGAACCCGCACCACAAGGTTCTAGATCCTGACACACCGCATTCTAGAATGCAGTATCCAAGGCAACCGTATCCTTGGAAACCGTATCCTAGGAAACCGCTTATCTCAGGAGGCCATTGTGCTCAGAACCCGCACCACCAGATTCTAGACCCTGACACACCGCATTCTAGAATGCAGTATCCAACGCAACCGTATCCTTGGAAACGGTATCCTAGGAAACCGCTTATCTCAGGAGGCCGTTGTGCTCAGAATCCGCAACACAAGATTCTAGATCCTGACAAACCGCATTCTAGAATGCAGTAACCAAGGCAACCGTATCCTTGGAAACCGTATCATAGGAAACGGATTACTCTGGAAGCCATTGTGCTCAGAACCCGCACCACAAGATTCCAGATCCTGACACACCTTTTCTAGAATGCAGTATCCAAGGCAACCGTATCCTTGGAAACCTTATCCTAAGAAACCGCTTATCTCAGGAGGCCATTGTGCTCAGAACCCGCACCACAAGTGTCTAGATCCTGACACACCGCATTCTAGAATGCAGTAACCAAGGCAACCGTATCCTTGGAAACCGTATCCTAGGAAACCGCTTATCTCAGGAGGCCATTGTGCTCAGAACCCGCACCACAATATTCTAGATCCTGACACACCGCATTCTAGAATGCAGTAACCAAGGCAACCATATCCTTGGAAACCGTATCCTAGGAATCCGCTTATCTCAGGAGGTCATTGTGCTCAGAACCCGCACCACAAGATTCTAGATCCTGACACACCGCATTCTACAATGCAGTATCCAAGGCAACCGTATCCTTGGAAACCTTATCCTAGGAAACCGCTTATCTCAGGAGACCATTGTGCTCAGAACCCGCACCACAAGATTCTAGATCCTGACACACCGCATTCTAGAATGCAGTATCCAAGGCAACAGTATCCTTGGAAACCGTATCCTAGGGAACCGCTTATCTCTGGAGGCCATTGTGCTCAGAACGCGAACCACAAGATTCTAGATCCTGACACACCGCATTCTAGAATGCAGTAACCAAGGCAACCGTATCCTTGGAAACCGTATCCTAGGAAACCGCTTATCTCAGGAGGCCATTGTGCTCAGAACCCGCACCACAAGATTCTAGACCCTGACACACCGCATTCTAGAATGCAGTATCCAAGGCAACCGTATCCTTGGAAACCGTATCCTAGGAAACGGCTTACTCTGGAGGCCATTGTGCTCAGAACCCGCACCACAAGATTCTAGATCCTGACACACCGCATTCTAGAATGCAGTAACCAAGGCAACCGTATCCTTGGAAACCGTATCCTAGGAAACCGCTTATCTCAGGAGGCCATTGTGCTCAGAACCCGCACCACAAGATTCTAGACCCTGACACACCGCATTCTAGAATGCAGTATCCAAGGCAACCGTATCCTTGGAAACCGTATCCTAGGAAACCGCTTATCTCAGGAGGCCATTGTGCTCAGAACCCGCACCACAAGATTCTAGATCCTGACACACCGCATTCTAGAATGCAGTATCCAAGGCAACCGTATCATTGGAAACCGTATCCTAGGAAACCGCTTATCTCAGGAGGCCATTGTGCTCAGAACCCGCACCACAAGATTCCAGATCCTGACACACCGTATTCTAGAATGCAGTATTCAAGGCAACCGTATCCTTGGAAACCTTATCCTAGGAAACCGCTTATCTCAGGAGGCCGTTGTGCTCAGAACCCGCACCACAAGATTCTAGATCCTGACACACCGCATTATAGAATGCAGTAACCAAGGCAACCGTATCCTTGGAAACCGTATCCTAGGAAACCCCTTATCTCAGGAGGCTATTGTGCTCAGAACCCGCACCACAAGATTCTAGATCCTGACACACCGCATTCTAGAATGCAGTAACCAAGGCAACCGTATCCTTGGAAACCGTATCCTAGGAAACCGCTCTTCTCAGGAGGCCATTGTGCTCAGAACCCGCACCACAAGATTCTAGATCCTGACACACGGCATTCTAGAATGCAGTAACCAAGGCAACCGTATCCTGGGAAACCGTATCGTAGGAAACCGCTTATCTCAGGAGGCCGTTGTGCTCAGAACCCGCACCACAAGATTCTAGATCCTGACACACCGCATTCTAGAATGCAGTAACCAAGGCAACCGTATCCTTGGAAACCGTATCCTAGGAAACGGCTTACTCTGGAGGCCATTGTGCTCAGAACCCGCACCACAAGATTCTAGATCCTGACACACCGCATTCTAGAATGCAGTATCCAAGGCAACCGTATCCTTGGAAACCGTATCCTAGGAAACCGCTTATCTCAGGAGGCCATTGTGCTCAGAACCCGCACCACAAGTTTCTAGACCCTGACACACCGCATTCTAGAATGCAGTATCCAACGCAACCGTATCCTTGGAAACGGTATCGTAGGAAACCGCTTATCTCAGGAGGCCGTAGTGCTCAGAACCCGCACCACGAGATTCTAGACCCTGACACACCGCATTCTAGAATGCAGTATCCAACGCAACCGTATCCTTGGAAACCGTATCCTAGGAAACGGCTTACTCTGGAGGCCATTGTGCTCAGAACCCGCACGACAGGATTCCAGATCCTGACACACCGTATTCTAGAATGCAGTATCCAAGGCAACCGTATCCTTGGAAACCTTATCCTAGGAAACCGCTTATCTCAGGAGGCCATTGTGCTCAGAACCCGCACCACAAGATTCTAGATCCTGACACACCGCATTCTAGAATGCAGTTACCAAGGCAACCGTATCCTTGGAAACCGTATCATAGGAAACCGCTTATCTCAGGAGGCCATTGTGCTCAGAACCCGCACCACAAGGTTCTAGACCCTGACACACCGCATTCTAGAATGCAGTATCCAACGCAACCGTATCCTTGGAAACCGTATCCTAGGAAACGGCTTACTCTGGAGGCCATTGTGCTCAGAACCCGCACCACAAGGTTCTAGATCCTGACACACCGCATTCTAGAATGCAGTATCCAAGGCAACCGTATCCTTGGAAACCGTATCCTAGGAAACCGCTTATCTCAGGAGGCCATTGTGCTCAGAACCCGCACCACAAGATTCTAGACCCTGACACACCGCATTCTAGAATGCAGTATCCAACGCAACCGTATCCTTGGAAACGGTATCCTAGGAAACCACTTATCTCAGGAGGCCGTTGTGCTCAGAACCCGCAACACAAGATTCTAGATCCTGACAAACCGCATTCTAGAATGCAGTAACCAAGGCAACCGTATCCTTGGAAACCGTATCATAGGAAACGGATTACTCTGGAGGCCATTGTGCTCAGAACCCGCACGACAGGATTCCAGATCCTGACACACCGTATTCTAGAATGCAGTATCCAAGGCAACCGTATCCTTGGAAACCTTATCCTAGGAAACCGCTTATCTCAGGAGGCCATTGTGCTCAGAACCCGCACCACAAGGTTGTAGATCCTGACACACCGCATTCTAGAATGCAGTATCCAAGGCAACCGTATCCTTGGAAACCGTATCCTAGGAAACCGCTTATCTCAGGAGGCCATTGTGCTCAGAACCCGCACCACAAGGTTCTAGACCCTGACACACCGCATTCTAGAATGCAGTATCCAACGCAACCGTATCCTTGGAAACCGTATCCTAGGAAACGGCTTACTCTGGAGGCCATTGTGCTCAGAACGCGCACCACAAGGTTCTAGATCCTGACACACCGCATTCTAGAATGCAGTATCCAAGGCAACCGTATCCTTGGAAACCGTATCCTAGGAAACCGCTTATCTCAGGAGGCCATTGTGCTCAGAACCCGCACCACAAGATTCTAGACCCTGACACACCGCATTCTAGAATGCAGTATCCAAGGCAACCGTATCCTTGGAAACGGTATCCTAGGAAACCGCTTATCTCAGGAGGCCGTTGTGCTCAGAACCCGCACCACAAGATTCTAGATCCTGACACACCGCATTCTAGAATGCAGTATCCAAGGCAACCGTATCCTTGGAAACCGTATCCTAGGAAACCGCTTATCTCAGGAGGCCATTGTGCTCAGAACCCCCACCACAAGATTCTAGATCCTGACACACCGCATTCTAGAATGCAGTATCCAAGGCAACCGTATCCTTGGAAACCGTATCCTAGGAAACCGCTTATCTCAGGAGGCCGTTGTGCTCAGAACCCGCACCACAAGATTCTAGATCCTGACACACCGCATTCTAGAATGCAGTATCCAAGGCAAACGTATCCTTGGAAACCGTATCCTAGGAAACCGCTTATCTCAGGAGGCCATTGTGCTCAGAAACCCCACCA
The DNA here is from genome assembly GCF_022682495.2 of Desmodus rotundus. Taxonomy (NCBI): domain Eukaryota; kingdom Metazoa; phylum Chordata; class Mammalia; order Chiroptera; family Phyllostomidae; genus Desmodus; species Desmodus rotundus. The sequence continues at coordinate 313,179 of NW_026527588.1, forward strand.
CAAGATTCTAGATCCTGACCCACCGCATTCTAGAATGCAGTATCCAAGGCAACCGTATCCTTGGAAACCGTATCCTAGGAAACCGCTTATCTCAGGAGGCCATTGTGCTCTGAACGCGAACGACAATATTCTAGATCCTGACACACCGCATCTAGAATGCAGTATCCAAGGCAACCGTATCCTTGGAAACCGTATCCTAGGAAACCGCTTATCTCAGGAGGCCATTGTGCTCAGAACCCGCACCACAAGATTCTAGATCCTGACACACCGCATTCTAGAATGCAGTTACCAAGGCAACCGTATCCTTGGAAACCGTATCATAGGAAACCGCTTATCTCAGGAGGCCATTGTGCTCAGAACCCGCACCACAAGGTTCTAGACCCTGACACACCGCATTCTAGAATGCAGTATCCAACGCAACCGTATCCTTGGAAACCGTATCCTAGGAAACGGCTTACTCTGGAGGCCATTGTGCTCAGAACCCGCACCACAAGGTTCTAGATCCTGACACACCGCATTCTAGAATGCAGTATCCAAGGCAACCGTATCCTTGGAAACCGTATCCTAGGAAACCGCTTATCTCAGGAGGCCATTGTGCTCAGAACCCGCACCACAAGATTCTAGACCCTGACACACCGCATTCTAGAATGCAGTATCCAACGCAACCGTATCCTTGGAAACGGTATCCTAGGAAACCACTTATCTCAGGAGGCCGTTGTGCTCAGAACCCGCAACACAAGATTCTAGATCCTGACAAACCGCATTCTAGAATGCAGTAACCAAGGCAACCGTATCCTTGGAAACCGTATCATAGGAAACGGATTACTCTGGAGGCCATTGTGCTCAGAACCCGCACGACAGGATTCCAGATCCTGACACACCGTATTCTAGAATGCAGTATCCAAGGCAACCGTATCCTTGGAAACCGTATCCTAGGAAACCGCTTATCTCAGGAGGCCATTGTGCTCTGAACGCGAACCACAATATTCTAGATCCTGACACACCGCATTCTAGAATGCAGTATCCAAGGCAACCGTATCCTTGGAAACCGTATCCTAGGAAACCGCTCTTCTCAGGAGGCCATTGTGCTCAGAACCCGCACCACAAGATTCTAGATCCTGACACACCGTATTCTAGAATGCAGTTACCAAGGCAACCGTATCAATGGAAACCGTATCATAGGAAACCGCTTATCTCAGGAGGCCATTGTGCTCAGAACCCGCACCACAAGATTCTAGACCCTGACACACCGCATTCTAGAATGCAGTAACCAAGGCAACCGTATCCTTGGAAACCGTATCCTAGGAAACCGCTTATCTCAGGAAGCCGTTGTGCTCAGAACCCGCACCACAAGATTCTAGATCCTGACACACCGCATTCTAGAATGCAGTTACCAAGGCAACCGTATCCTTGGAAACCGTATCCTAGGAAACCGCTCTTCTCAGGAGGCCATTGTGCTCAGAACCCGCACCACAAGATTCTAGACCCTGACACACCGCATTCTAGAATGCAGTATCCAACGCAACCGTATCCTTGGAAACGGTATCCTAAGAAACCGCTTATCTCAGGAGGCCGTTGTGCTCAGAACCCGCAACACAAGATTCTAGATCCTGACAAACCGCATTCTAGAATGCAGTAACCAAGGCAACCGTATCCTTGGAAACCGTATCATAGGAAACGGATTACTCTGGAAGCCATTGTGCTCAGAACCCGCACCACAAGATTCCAGATCCTGACACACCGTATTCTAGAATGCAGTATCCAAGGCAACCGTATCCTTGGAAACCTTATCCTAGGAAACCGCTTATCTCAGGAGGCCATTGTGCTCAGAACCCGCACCACAAGATTCTAGATCCTGACACACCGCATTCTAGAATGCAGTAACCAAGGCAACCATATCCTTGGAAACCGTATCCTAGGAAACCGCTTATCTCAGGAGGCCATTGTGCTCAGAACCCGCACCACAATATTCTAGATCCTGACACACCGCATTCTAGAATGCAGTAACCAAGGCAACCATATCCTTGGAAACCGTATCCTAGGAATCCGCTTATCTCAGGAGGCCATTGTGCTCAGAACCCGCACCACAAGATTCTAGATCCTGACACACCGCATTCTACAATGCAGTATCCAAGGCAACCGTATCCTTGGAAACCTTATCCTAGGAAACCGCTTATCTCAGGAGGCCATTGTGCTCAGAACCCGCACCACAAGATTCTAGATCCTGACACACCGCATTCTAGAATGCAGTATCCAAGGCAACAGTATCCTTGGAAACCGTATCCTAGGAAACCGCTATCTCTGGAGGCCATTGTGCTCTGAACGCGAACCACAAGATTCTAGATCCTGACACACCGCATTCTAGAATGCAGTATCCAAGGCAACCGTATCCTTGGAAACCGTATCCTAGGAAACCGCTTATCTCAGGAGGCCATTGTGCTCAGAACCCGCACCACAAGATTCTAGATCCTGACACACCGCATTCTAGAATGCAGTAACGAAGGCAACCGTATCCTTGGAAACCGTATCCTAGGAAACCGCTTATATCAGGAGGCCATTGTGCTCAGATCCCGAACCACAAGATTCTAGACCCTGACACACCGCATTCTAGAATGCAGTATCCAAGGCAACCGTATCCTTGGAAACCGTATCCTAGGAAACCGCTTATCTCAGGAGGCCGTTGTGCTCAGAACCCGCACCACAAGATTCTAGATCCTGACACACCGCATTCTAGAATGCAGTATCCAAGGCAACCGTATCCTTGGAAACCGTATCCTAGGAAACCGCTTATCTCAGGAGGCCATTGTGCTCTGAACTCGAACCACAATAGTCTAGATCCTGACACACCGCATTCTAGAATGCAGTATCCAAGGCAACCGTATCCTTGGAAACCGTATCCTAGGAAACCGCTTATCTCAGGAGGCCATTGTGCTCAGAACCCGCACCACAAGGTTCTAGACCCTGACACACCGCATTCTAGAATGCAGTATCCAACGCAACCGTATCCTTGGAAACCGTATCCTAGGAAACCGCTTATCTCAGGAGGCCATTGTGCTCAGAACCCGCACCACAAGGTTCTAGACCCTGACACACCGCATTCTAGAATGCAGTATCCAACGCAACCGTATCCTTGGAAACCGTATCCTAGGAAACGGCTTACTCTGGAGGCCATTGTGCTCAGAACCCGCACCACAAGGTTCTAGATCCTGACACACCGCATTCTAGAATGCAGTATCCAAGGCAACCGTATCCTTGGAAACCATATCCTAGGAAACCGCTTATCTCAGGAGGCCATTGTGCTCAGAACCCGCACCACAAGGTTCTAGACCCTGACACACCGCATTCTAGAATGCAGTATCCAAGGCAACCGTATCCTTGGAAACCTTATCCTAGGAAACCGCTTATCTCAGGAGGCCATTGTGCTCAGAACCCGCACCACAAGATTCTAGATCCTGACACACCGCATTCTAGAATGCAGTATCCAAGGCAACAGTATCCTTGGAAACCGTATCCTAGGAAACCGCTTATCTCTGGAGGCCATTGTGCTCAGAACGCGAACCACAAGATTCTAGATCCTGACACACCGCATTCTAGAATGCAGTATCCAAGGCAACCGTATTCTTGGAAACCGTATCCTAGGAAACCGCTTATCTCAGGAGGCCATTGTGCTCAGAACCCGCACCACAAGATTCTAGATCCTGACACACCGCATTCTAGAATGCAGTAACCAAGGCAACCGTATCCTTGGAAACCGTATCCTAGGAAACCGCTCTTCTCAGGAGGCCATTGTGCTCAGAACCCGCACCACAAGATCTAGATCCTGACACACCGCATTCTAGAATGCAGTAACCAAGGCAACCGTATCCTTGGAAACCGTATCCTAGGAAACCGCTTATCTCAGGAGGCCGTTGTGCTCAGAACCCGCACCACAAGATTCTAGATCCTGACACACCGCATTCTAGAATGCAGTATCCAAGGCAACCGTATCCTTGGAAACCGTATCCTAGGAAACCGCTTATCTCAGGAGGCCATTGTGCTCTGAACGCGAACCACAATATTCTAGATCCTGACACACCGCATTCTAGAATGCAGTATCCAAGGCAACCGTATCCTTGGAAACCGTATCCTAGGAAACCGCTTATCTCAGGAGGCCATTGTGCTCAGAACCCGCACCACAAGGTTCTAGACCCTGACACACCGCATTCTAGAATGCAGTATCCAACGCAACCGTATCCTTGGAAACCGTATCCTAGGAAACGGCTTACTCTGGAGGCCATTGTGCTCAGAACCCGCACCACAAGGTTCTAGATCCTGACACACCGCATTCTAGAATGCAGTATCCAAGGCAACCGTATCCTTGGACACCGTATCCTAGGAAACCGCTTATCTCAGGAGGCCATTGTGCTCAGAACCCGCACCACAAGGTTCTAGACCCTGACACACCGCATTCTAGAATGCAGTATCCAAGGCAACCGTATCCTTGGAAACCTTATCCTAGGAAACCGCTTATCTCAGGAGGCCATTGTGCTCAGAACCCGCACCACAAGATTCTAGATCCTGACACACCGCATTCTAGAATGCAGTATCCAAGGCAACAGTATCCTTGGAAACCGTATCCTAGGAAACCGCTTATCTCTGGAGGCCATTGTGCTCAGAACGCGAACCACAAGATTCTAGATCCTGACACACCGCATTCTAGAATGCAGTATCCAAGGCAACCGTATCCTTGGAAACCGTATCCTAGGAAACCGCTTATCTCAGGAGGCCATTGTGCTCAGAACCCGCACCACAAGATTCTAGATCCTGACACACCGCATTCTAGAATGCAGTAACCAAGGCAACCGTATCCTTGGAAACCGTATCCTAGGAAACCGCTCTTCTCAGGAGGCCATTGTGCTCAGAACCCGCACCACAAGATTCTAGATCCTGATACACCGCATTCTAGAATGCAGTAACCAAGGCAACCGTATCCTTGGAAACCGTATCCTAGGAAACCGCTTATCTCAGGAGGCCATTGTGCTCAGAACCCGCACCACAATATTCTAGATCCTGACACACCGCATTCTAGAATGCAGTAACCAAGGCAACCATATCCTTGGAAACCGTATCCTAGGAATCCGCTTATCTCAGGAGGCCATTGTGCTCAGAACCCGCACCACAAGATTCTAGATCCTGACACACCACATTCTACAATGCAGTATCCAAGGCAACCGTATCCTTGGAAACCTTATCCTAGGAAACCGCTTATCTCAGGAGGCCATTGTGCTCAGAACCCGCACCACAAGATTCTAGATCCTGACACACCGCATTCTAGAATGCAGTATCCAAGGCAACAGTATCCTTGGAAACCGTATCCTAGGAAACCGCTATCTCTGGAGGCCATTGTGCTCTGAACGCGAACCACAAGATTCTAGATCCTGACACACCGCATTCTAGAATGCAGTATCCAAGGCAACCGTATCCTTGGAAACCGTATCCTAGGAAACCGCTTATCTCAGGAGGCCATTGTGCTCAGATCCCGAACCACAAGATTCTAGATCCTGACACACCGCATTCTAGAATGCAGTAACGAAGGCAACCGTATCCTTGGAAACCGTATCCTAGGAAACCGCTTATCTCAGGAGGCCATTGTGCTCAGATCCCGAACCACAAGATTCTAGACCCTGACACACCGCATTCTAGAATGCAGTATCCAACGCAACCGTATCCTTGGAAACCGTATCCTAGGAAACGGCTTACTCTGGAGGCCATTGTGCTCAGAACCCGCACCACAAGGTTCTAGACCCTGACACACCGCATTCTAGAATGCAGTAACCAAGGCAACCGTATCCTTGGAAACCGTATCCTAGGAAACCGCTCTTCTCAGGAGGCCATTGTGCTCAGAACCCGCACCACAAGATTCTAGATCCTGATACACCGCATTCTAGAATGCAGTAACCAAGGCAACCGTATCCTTGGAAACCGTATCCTAGGAAACCGCTTATCTCAGGAGGCCATTGTGCTCAGAACCCGCACCACAATATTCTAGATCCTGACACACCGCATTCTAGAATGCAGTATCCAAGGCAACCATATCCTTGGAAACCGTATCCTAGGAATCCGCTTATCTCAGGAGGCCATTGTGCCAGAACCCGCACCACAAGATTCTAGATCCTGACACACCACATTCTACAATGCAGTATCCAAGGCAACCGTATCCTTGGAAACCTTATCCTAGGAAACCGCTTATCTCAGGAGGCCATTGTGCTCAGAACCCGCACCACAAGATTCTAGATCCTGACACACCGCATTCTAGAATGCAGTATCCAAGGCAACAGTATCCTTGGAAACCGTATCCTAGGAAACCGCTATCTCTGGAGGCCATTGTGCTCTGAACGCGAACCACAAGATTCTAGATCCTGACACACCGCATTCTAGAATGCAGTATCCAAGGCAACCGTATCCTTGGAAACCGTATCCTAGGAAACCGCTTATCTCAGGAGGCCATTGTGCTCAGAACCCGCACCACAAGATTCTAGATCCTGACACACCGCATTCTAGAATGCAGTATCCAAGGCAACCGTATCCTTGGAAACCGTATCCTAGGAAACCGCTTATCTCAGGAGGCCATTGTGCTCTGAACGCGAACCACAATAGTCTAGATCCTGACACACCGCATTCTAGAATGCAGTATCCAAGGCAACCGTATCCTTGGAAACCGTATCCTAGGAAACCGCTTATCTCAGGAGGCCATTGTGCTCAGAACCCGCACCACAAGGTTCTAGACCCTGACACACCGCATTCTAGAATGCAGTATCCAACGCAACCGTATCCTTGGAAACCGTATCCTAGGAAACCGCTTATCTCAGGAGGCCATTGTGCTCAGAACCCGCACCACAAGGTTCTAGACCCTGACACACCGCATTCTAGAATGCAGTATCCAACGCAACCGTATCCTTGGAAACCGTATCCTAGGAAACGGCTTACTCTGGAGGCCATTGTGCTCAGAACCCGCACCACAAGGTTCTAGATCCTGACACACCGCATTCTAGAATGCAGTATCCAAGGCAACCGTATCCTTGGAAACCGTATCCTAGGAAACCGCTTATCTCAGGAGGCCATTGTGCTCAGAACCCGCACCACAAGGTTCTAGACCCTGACACACCGCATTCTAGAATGCAGTATCCAACGCAACCGTATCCTTGGAAACCTTATCCTAGGAAACCGCTCTTCTCAGGAGGCCATTGTGCTCAGAACCCGCACCACAAGATTCTAGATCCTGACACACCGCATTCTAGAATGCAGTATCCAAGGCAACAGTATCCTTGGAAACCGTATCCTAGGAAACCGCTTATCTCTGGAGGCCATTGTGCTCAGAACGCGAACCACAAGATTCTAGATCCTGACACACCGCATTCTAGAATGCAGTATCCAAGGCAACCGTATCCTTGGAAACCGTATCCTAGGAAACCGCTTATCTCAGGAGGCCATTGTGCTCAGAACCCGCACCACAAGATTCTAGATCCTGACACACCGCATTCTAGAATGCAGTAACCAAGGCAACCGTATCCTTGGAAACCGTATCCTAGGAAACCGCTCTTCTCAGGAGGCCATTGTGCTCAGAACCCGCACCACAAGATCTAGATCCTGACACACCGCATTCTAGAATGCAGTAACCAAGGCAACCGTATCCTTGGAAACCGTATCCTAGGAAACCGCTTATCTCAGGAGGCCGTTGTGCTCAGAACCCGCACCACAAGATTCTAGATCCTGACACACCGCATTCTAGAATGCAGTAACCAAGGCAACCGTATCCTTGGAAACCGTATCATAGGAAACGGATTACTCTGGAAGCCATTGTGCTCAGAACCCGCACCACAAGATTCCAGATCCTGACACACCGTATTCTAGAATGCAGTATCCAAGGCAACCGTATCCTTGGAAACCTTATCCTAGGAAACCGCTTATCTCAGGAGGCCATTGTGCTCAGAACCCGCACCACAAGATTCTAGATCCTGACACACCGCATTCTAGAATGCAGTAACCAAGGCAACCATATCCTTGGAAACCGTATCCTAGGAAACCGCTTATCTCAGGAGGCCATTGTGCTCAGAACCCGCACCACAATATTCTAGATCCTGACACACCGCATTCTAGAATGCAGTAACCAAGGCAACCATATCCTTGGAAACCGTATCCTAGGAATCCGCTTATCTCAGGAGGCCATTGTGCTCAGAACCCGCACCACAAGATTCTAGATCCTGACACACCGCATTCTACAATGCAGTATCCAAGGCAACCGTATCCTTGGAAACCTTATCCTAGGAAACCGCTTATCTCAGGAGGCCATTGTGCTCAGAACCCGCACCACAAGATTCTAGATCCTGACACACCGATTCTAGAATGCAGTATCCAAGGCAACAGTATCCTTGGAAACCGTATCCTAGGAAACCGCTATCTCTGGAGGCCATTGTGCTCTGAACGCGAACCACAAGATTCTAGATCCTGACACACCGCATTCTAGAATGCAGTATCCAAGGCAACCGTATCCTTGGAAACCGTATCCTAGGAAACCGCTTATCTCAGGAGGCCATTGTGCTCAGAACCCGCACCACAAGATTCTAGATCCTGACACACCGCATTCTAGAATGCAGTAACGAAGGCAACCGTATCCTTGGAAACCGTATCCTAGGAAACCGCTTATATCAGGAGGCCATTGTGCTCAGATCCCGAACCACAAGATTCTAGACCCTGACACACCGCATTCTAGAATGCAGTATCCAAGGCAACCGTATCCTTGGAAACCGTATCCTAGGAAACCGCTTATCTCAGGAGGCCGTTGTGCTCAGAACCCGCACCACAAGATTCTAGATCCTGACACACCGCATTCTAGAATGCAGTATCCAAGGCAACCGTATCCTTGGAAACCGTATCCTAGGAAACCGCTTATCTCAGGAGGCCATTGTGCTCTGAACTCGAACCACAATAGTCTAGATCCTGACACACCGCATTCTAGAATGCAGTATCCAAGGCAACCGTATCCTTGGAAACCGTATCCTAGGAAACCGCTTATCTCAGGAGGCCATTGTGCTCAGAACCCGCACCACAAGGTTCTAGACCCTGACACACCGCATTCTAGAATGCAGTATCCAACGCAACCGTATCCTTGGAAACCGTATCCTAGGAAACCGCTTATCTCAGGAGGCCATTGTGCTCAGAACCCGCACCACAAGGTTCTAGACCCTGACACACCGCATTCTAGAATGCAGTATCCAACGCAATCGTATCCTTGGAAACCGTATCCTAGGAAACGGCTTACTCTGGAGGCCATTGTGCTCAGAACCCGCACCACAAGGTTCTAGATCCTGACACACCGCATTCTAGAATGCAGTATCCAAGGCAACCGTATCCTTGGAAACCGTATCCTAGGAAACCGCTTATCTCAGGAGGCCATTGTGCTCAGAACCCGCACCACAAGGTTCTAGACCCTGACACACCGCATTCTAGAATGCAGTATCCAAGGCAACCGTATCCTTGGAAACCTTATCCTAGGAAACCGCTTATCTCAGGAGGCCATTGTGCTCAGAACCCGCACCACAAGATTCTAGATCCTGACACACCGCATTCTAGAATGCAGTATCCAAGGCAACAGTATCCTTGGAAACCGTATCCTAGGAAACCGCTTATCTCTGGAGGCCATTGTGCTCAGAACGCGAACCACAAGATTCTAGATCCTGACACACCGCATTCTAGAATGCAGTATCCACGGCAACCGTATCCTTGGAAACCGTATCCTAGGAAACCGCTTATCTCAGGAGGCCATTGTGCTCAGAACCCGCACCACAAGATTCTAGATCCTGACACACCGCATTCTAGAATGCAGTAACCAAGGCAACCGTATCCTTGGAAACCGTATCCTAGGAAACCGCTCTTCTCAGGAGGCCATTGTGCTCAGAACCCGCACCACAAGATCTAGATCCTGACACACCGCATTCTAGAATGCAGTAACCAAGGCAACCGTATCCTTGGAAACCGTATCCTAGGAAACCGCTTATCTCAGGAGGCCGTTGTGCTCAGAACCCGCACCACAAGATTCTAGATCCTGACACACCGCATTCTAGAATGCAGTATCCAAGGCAACCGTATCCTTGGAAACCGTATCCTAGGAAACCGCTTATCTCAGGAGGCCATTGTGCTCTGAACGCGAACCACAATATTCTAGATCCTGACACACCGCATTCTAGAATGCAGTATCCAAGGCAACCGTATCCTTGGAAACCGTATCCTAGGAAACCGCTTATCTCAGGAGGCCATTGTGCTCAGAACCCGCACCACAAGGTTCTAGACCCTGACACACCGCATTCTAGAATGCAGTATCCAACGCAACCGTATCCTTGGAAACCGTATCCTAGGAAACGGCTTACTCTGGAGGCCATTGTGCTCAGAACCCGCACCACAAGGTTCTAGATCCTGACACACCGCATTCTAGAATGCAGTATCCAAGGCAACCGTATCCTTGGACACCGTATCCTAGGAAACCGCTTATCTCAGGAGGCCATTGTGCTCAGAACCCGCACCACAAGGTTCTAGACCCTGACACACCGCATTCTAGAATGCAGTATCCAAGGCAACCGTATCCTTGGAAACCTTATCCTAGGAAACCGCTTATCTCAGGAGGCCATTGTGCTCAGAACCCGCACCACAAGATTCTAGATCCTGACACACCGCATTCTAGAATGCAGTATCCAAGGCAACAGTATCCTTGGAAACCGTATCCTAGGAAACCGCTTATCTCTGGAGGCCATTGTGCTCAGAACGCGAACCACAAGATTCTAGATCCTGACACACCGCATTCTAGAATGCAGTATCCAAGGCAACCGTATCCTTGGAAACCGTATCCTAGGAAACCGCTTATCTCAGGAGGCCATTGTGCTCAGAACCCGCACCACAAGATTCTAGATCCTGACACACCGCATTCTAGAATGCAGTAACCAAGGCAACCGTATCCTTGGAAACCGTATCCTAGGAAACCGCTCTTCTCAGGAGGCCATTGTGCTCAGAACCCGCACCACAAGATTCTAGATCCTGATACACCGCATTCTAGAATGCAGTAACCAAGGCAACCGTATCCTTGGAAACCGTATCCTAGGAAACCGCTTATCTCAGGAGGCCATTGTGCTCAGAACCCGCACCACAATATTCTAGATCCTGACACACCGCATTCTAGAATGCAGTAACCAAGGCAACCATATCCTTGGAAACCGTATCCTAGGAATCCGCTTATCTCAGGAGGCCATTGTGCTCAGAACCCGCACCACAAGATTCTAGATCCTGACACACCACATTCTACAATGCAGTATCCAAGGCAACCGTATCCTTGGAAACCTTATCCTAGGAAACCGCTTATCTCAGGAGGCCATTGTGCTCAGAACCCGCACCACAAGATTCTAGATCCTGACACACCGCATTCTAGAATGCAGTATCCAAGGCAACAGTATCCTTGGAAACCGTATCCTAGGAAACCGCTATCTCTGGAGGCCATTGTGCTCTGAACGCGAACCACAAGATTCTAGATCCTGACACACCGCATTCTAGAATGCAGTATCCAAGGCAACCGTATCCTTGGAAACCGTATCCTAGGAAACCGCTTATCTCAGGAGGCCATTGTGCTCAGAACCCGCACCACAAGATTCTAGATCCTGACACACCGCATTCTAGAATGCAGTAACGAAGGCAACCGTATCCTTGGAAACCGTATCCTAGGAAACCGCTTATCTCAGGAGGCCATTGTGCTCAGATCCCGAACCACAAGATTCTAGACCCTGACACACCGCATTCTAGAATGCAGTATCCAAGGCAACCGTATCCTTGGAAACCGTATCCTAGGAAACCGCTTATCTCAGGAGGCCATTGTGCTCTGAACGCGAACCACAATAGTCTAGATCCTGACACACCGCATTCTAGAATGCAGTATCCAAGGCAACCGTATCCTTGGAAACCGTATCCTAGGAAACCGCTTATCTCAGGAGGCCATTGTGCTCAGAACCCGCACCACAAGGTTCTAGACCCTGACACACCGCATTCTAGAATGCAGTATCCAACGCAACCGTATCCTTGGAAACCGTATCCTAGGAAACCGCTTATCTCAGGAGGCCATTGTGCTCAGAACCCGCACCACAAGGTTCTAGACCCTGACACACCGCATTCTAGAATGCAGTATCCAACGCAACCGTATCCTTGGAAACCGTATCCTAGGAAACGGCTTACTCTGGAGGCCATTGTGCTCAGAACCCGCACCACAAGGTTCTAGATCCTGACACACCGCATTCTAGAATGCAGTATCCAAGGCAACCGTATCCTTGGAAACCGTATCCTAGGAAACCGCTTATCTCAGGAGGCCATTGTGCTCAGAACCCGCACCACAAGGTTCTAGACCCTGACACACCGCATTCTAGAATGCAGTATCCAAGGCAACCGTATCCTTGGAAACCTTATCCTAGGAAACCGCTCTTCTCAGGAGGCCATTGTGCTCAGAACCCGCACCACAAGATTCTAGATCCTGACACACCGCATTCTAGAATGCAGTATCCAAGGCAACAGTATCCTTGGAAACCGTATCCTAGGAAACCGCTTATCTCTGGAGGCCATTGTGCTCAGAACCCGCACCACAAGATTCTAGATCCTGACACACCGCATTCTAGAATGCAGTATCCAAGGCAACAGTATCCTTGGAAACCGTATCCTAGGAAACCGCTTATCTCTGGAGGCCATTGTGCTCAGAACCCGCACCACAAGATTCTAGATCCTGACACACCGCATTCTAGAATGCAGTAACCAAGGCAACCGTATCCTTGGAAACCGTATCCTAGGAAACCGCTCTTCTCAGGAGGCCATTGTGCTCAGAACCCGCACCACAAGATCTAGATCCTGACACACCGCATTCTAGAATGCAGTAACCAAGGCAACCGTATCCTTGGAAACCGTATCCTAGGAAACCGCTTATCTCAGGAGGCCGTTGTGCTCAGAACCCGCACCACAAGATTCTAGATCCTGACACACCGCATTCTAGAATGCAGTATCCAAGGCAACCGTATCCTTGGAAACCGTATCCTAGGAAACCGCTTATCTCAGGAGGCCATTGTGCTCTGAACGCGAACCACAATATTGTAGATCATGACACACCGCATTCTAGAATGCAGTATCCAAGGCAACCGTATCCTTGGAAACCGTATCCTAGGAAACCGCTTATCTCAGGAGGCCATTGTGCTCAGAACCCGCACCACAAGGTTCTAGACCCTGACACACCGCATTCTAGAATGCAGTATCCAACGCAACCGTATCCTTGGAAACCGTATCCTAGGAAACGGCTTACTCTGGAGGCCATTGTGCTCAGAACCCGCACCACAAGGTTCTAGATCCTGACACACCGCATTCTAGAATGCAGTATCCAAGGCAACCGTATCCTTGGAAACCGTATCCTAGGAAACCGCTTATCTCAGGAGGCCATTGTGCTCAGAACCCGCACCACAAGGTTCTAGACCCTGACACACCGCATTCTAGAATGCAGTATCCAAGGCAACCGTATCCTTGGAAACCTTATCCTAGGAAACCGCTTATCTCAGGAGGCCATTGTGCTCAGAACCCGCACCACAAGATTCTAGATCCTGACACACCGCATTCTAGAATGCAGTATCCAAGGCAACAGTATCCTTGGAAACCGTATCCTAGGAAACCGCTTATCTCTGGAGGCCATTGTGCTCAGAACGCGAACCACAAGATTCTAGATCCTGACACACCGCATTCTAGAATGCAGTATCCAAGGCAACCGTATCCTTGGAAACCGTATCCTAGGAAACCGCTTATCTCAGGAGGCCATTGTGCTCAGAACCCGCACCACAAGATTCTAGATCCTGACACACCCCATTCTAGAATGCAGTAACCAAGGCAACCGTATCCTTGGAAACCGTATCCTAGGAAACCGCTCTTCTCAGGAGGCCATTGTGCTCAGAACCCGCACCACAAGATTCTAGATCCTGATACACCGCATTCTAGAATGCAGTAACCAAGGCAACCGTATCCTTGGAAACCGTATCATAGGAAACCGCTTATCTCAGGAGGCCGTTGTGCTCAGAACCCGCACCACAAGATTCTAGATCCTTACACACCGCATTCTAGAATGCAGTAACCAAGGCAACCGTATCCTTGGAAACCGTATCCTAGGAAACGGCTTACTCTGGAGGCCATTGTGCTCAGAACCCGCATCACAAGATTCTAGATCCTGACACACCGCATTCTAGAATGCAGTAACCAAGGCAACCGTATCCTTGGAAACCGTATCCTAGGAAACCGCTTATCTCAGGAGGCTATTGTGCTCAGAACCCGCACCACAAGATTCTAGATCCTGACACACCGCATTCTAGAATGCAGTAACCAAGGCAACCGTATCCTTGGAAACAGTATCCTAGGAAACCGCTCTTCTCAGGAGGCCATTGTGCTCAGAACCCGCACCACAAGATTCTAGATCCTGACACACCGCATTGTAGAATGCAGTAACCAAGGCAACCGTATCCTTGGAAACCGTATCCTAGGAAACCGCTTATCTCAGGAGGCCATTGTGCTCAGAACCCGCACCACAAGATTCTAGATCCTGACACACCGCATTCTAGAATGCAGTAACGAAGGCAACCGTATCCTTGGAAACCGTATCCTAGGAAACCGCTTATCTCAGGAGGCCATTGTGCTCAGATCCCGAACCACAAGATTCTAGACCCTGACACACCGCATTCTAGAATGCAGTATCCAAGGCAACCGTATCCTTGGAAACCGTATCCTAGGAAACCGCTTATCTCAGGAGGCCATTGTGCTCTGAACGCGAACCACAATAGTCTAGATCCTGACACACCGCATTCTAGAATGCAGTATCCAAGGCAACCGTATCCTTGGAAACCGTATCCTAGGAAACCGCTTATCTCAGGAGGCCATTGTGCTCAGAACCCGCACCACAAGGTTCTAGACCCTGACACACCGCATTCTAGAATGCAGTATCCAACGCAACCGTATCCTTGGAAACCGTATCCTAGGAAACCGCTTATCTCAGGAGGCCATTGTGCTCAGAACCCGCACCACAAGGTTCTAGACCCTGACACACCGCATTCTAGAATGCAGTATCCAACGCAACCGTATCCTTGGAAACCGTATCCTAGGAAACGGCTTACTCTGGAGGCCATTGTGCTCAGAACCCGCACCACAAGGTTCTAGATCCTGACACACCGCATTCTAGAATGCAGTATCCAAGGCAACCGTATCCTTGGAAACCGTATCCTAGGAAACCGCTTATCTCAGGAGGCCATTGTGCTCAGAACCCGCACCACAAGGTTCTAGACCCTGACACACCGCATTCTAGAATGCAGTATCCAAGGCAACCGTATCCTTGGAAAACTTATCCTAGGAAACCGCTCTTCTCAGGAGGCCATTGTGCTCAGAACCCGCACCACAAGATTCTAGATCCTGACACACCGCATTCTAGAATGCAGTATCCAAGGCAACAGTATCCTTGGAAACCGTATCCTAGGAAACCGCTTATCTCTGGAGGCCATTGTGCTCAGAACGCGAACCACAAGATTCTAGATCCTGACACACCGCATTCTAGAATGCAGTATCCAAGGCAACCGTATCCTTGGAAACCGTATCCTAGGAAACCGCTTATCTCAGGAGGCCATTGTGCTCAGAACCCGCACCACAAGATTCTAGATCCTGACACACCGCATTCTAGAATGCAGTAACCAAGGCAACCGTATCCTTGGAAACCGTATCCTAGGAAACCGCTCTTCTCAGGAGGCCATTGTGCTCAGAACCCGCACCACAAGATCTAGATCCTGACACACCGCATTCTAGAATGCAGTAACCAAGGCAACCGTATCCTTGGAAACCGTATCCTAGGAAACCGCTTATCTCAGGAGGCCGTTGTGCTCAGAACCCGCACCACAAGATTCTAGATCCTGACACACCGCATTCTAGAATGCAGTATCCAAGGCAACCGTATCCTTGGAAACCGTATCCTAGGAAACCGCTTATCTCAGGAGGCCATTGTGCTCTGAACGCGAACCACAATATTCTAGATCATGACACACCGCATTCTAGAATGCAGTATCCAAGGCAACCGTATCCTTGGAACCGTATCCTAGGAAACCGCTTATCTCAGGAGGCCATTGTGCTCAGAACCCGCACCACAAGGTTCTAGACCCTGACACACCGCATTCTAGAATGCAGTATCCAACGCAACCGTATCCTTGGAAACCGTATCCTAGGAAACGGCTTACTCTGGAGGCCATTGTGCTCAGAACCCGCACCACAAGGTTCTAGATCCTGACACACCGCATTCTAGAATGCAGTATCCAAGGCAACCGTATCCTTGGAAACCGTATCCTAGGAAACCGCTTATCTCAGGAGGCCATTGTGCTCAGAACCCGCACCACAAGGTTCTAGACCCTGACACACCGCATTCTAGAATGCAGTATCCAAGGCAACCGTATCCTTGGAAACCTTATCCTAGGAAACCGCTTATCTCAGGAGGCCATTGTGCTCAGAACCCGCACCACAAGATTCTAGATCCTGACACACCGCATTCTAGAATGCAGTATCCAAGGCAACAGTATCCTTGGAAACCGTATCCTAGGAAACCGCTTATCTCTGGAGGCCATTGTGCTCAGAACGCGAACCACAAGATTCTAGATCCTGACACACCGCATTCTAGAATGCAGTATCCAAGGCAACCGTATCCTTGGAAACCGTATCCTAGGAAACCGCTTATCTCAGGAGGCCATTGTGCTCAGAACCCGCACCACAAGATTCTAGATCCTGACACACCGCATTCTAGAATGCAGTAACCAAGGCAACCGTATCCTTGGAAACCGTATCCTAGGAAACCGCTCTTCTCAGGAGGCCATTGTGCTCAGAACCCGCACCACAAGATTCTAGATCCTGATACACCGCATTCTAGAATGCAGTAACCAAGGCAACCGTATCCTTGGAAACCGTATCATAGGAAACCGCTTATCTCAGGAGGCCGTTGTGCTCAGAACCCGCACCACAAGATTCTAGATCCTTACACACCGCATTCTAGAATGCAGTAACCAAGGCAACCGTATCCTTGGAAACCGTATCCTAGGAAACGGCTTACTCTGGAGGCCATTGTGCTCAGAACCCGCATCACAAGATTCTAGATCCTGACACACCGCATTCTAGAATGCAGTAACCAAGGCAACCGTATCCTTGGAAACCGTATCCTAGGAAACCGCTTATCTCAGGAGGCTATTGTGCTCAGAACCCGCACCACAAGATTCTAGATCCTGACACACCGCATTCTAGAATGCAGTAACCAAGGCAACCGTATCCTTGGAAACAGTATCCTAGGAAACCGCTCTTCTCAGGAGGCCATTGTGCTCAGAACCCGCACCACAAGATTCTAGATCCTGACACACCGCATTGTAGAATGCAGTAACCAAGGCAACCGTATCCTTGGAAACCGTATCCTAGGAAACCGCTTATCTCAGGAGGCCGTTGTGCTCAGAACCCGCACCACAAGATTCTAGACCCTGACACACCGCATTCTAGAATGCAGTATCCAACGCAACCGTATCCTTGGAAACGGTATCCTAGGAAACCGCTTATCTCTGGAGGCCGTTGTGCTCAGAACCCGCAACACAAGATTCTAGATCCTGACAAACCGCATTCTAGATTGCAGTAACCAAGGCAACCGTATCCTTGGAAACCGTATCATAGGAAACGGATTACTCTGGAAGCCATTGTGCTCAGAACCCGCACCACAAGATTCCAGATCCTGACACACCGTATTCTAGAATGCAGTAACCAAGGCAACCGTATCCTTGGATACCGTATCCTAGGAAACCGCTTATCTCAGGAGGCCATTGTGCTCAGAACCCGCACCACAAGATTCTAGACCCTGACACACCGCATTCTAGAATGCAGTATCCAAGGCAACCGTATCCTTGGAAACCGTATCCTAGGAAACCGCTTATCTCAGGAGGCCATTGTGCTCAGAACCCGCACCACAAGATTCTAGATCCTGACACACCGCATTCTAGAATGCAGTATCCAAGGCAACCGTATCCTTGGAAACCGTATCCTAGGAAACCGCTTATCTCAGGAGGCCATTGTGCTCTGAACGCGAACCACAATATTCTAGATCCTGACACACCGCATTCTAGAATGCAGTATCCAAGGCAACCGTATCCTTGGAAACCGTATCCTAGGAAACCGCTTATCTCAGGAGGCCATTGTGCTCAGAACCAGCACCACAAGATTCTAGATCCTGACACACCGCATTCTAGAATGCAGTTACCAAGGCAACCGTATCCTTGGAAACCGTATCATAGGAAACCGCTTATCTCAGGAGGCCATTGTGCTCAGAACCCGCACCACAAGGTTCTAGACCCTGACACACCGCATTCTAGAATGCAGTATCCAACGCAACCGTATCCTTGGAAACCGTATCCTTGGAAACGGCTTACTCTGGAGGCCATTGTGCTCAGAACCCGCACCACAAGGTTCTAGATCCTGACACACCGCATTCTAGAATGCAGTATCCAAGGCAACCGTATCCTTGGAAACCGTATCCTAGGAAACCGCTTATCTCAGGAGGCCATTGTGCTCAGAACCCGCACCACAAGATTCTAGACCCTGACACACCGCATTCTAGAATGCAGTATCCAACGCAACCGTATCCTTCGAAACGGTATCCTAGGAAACCGCTTATCTCAGGAGGCCGTTGTGCTCAGAACCCGCAACACAAGATTCTAGATCCTGACAAACCGCATTCTAGAATGCAGTAACCAAGGCAACCGTATCCTTGGAAACCGTATCATAGGAAACGGATTACTCTGGAAGCCATTGTGCTCAGAACCCGCACCACAAGATTCCAGATCCTGACACACCGTATTCTAGAATGCAGTATCCAAGGCAACCGTATCCTTGGAAACCTTATCCTAAGAAACCGCTTATCTCAGGAGGCCATTGTGCTCAGAACCCGCACCACAAGATTCTAGATCCTGACACACCGCATTCTAGAATGCAGTAACCAAGGTAACCGTATCCTTGGAAACCGTATCCTAGGAAACCGCTCTTCTCAGGAGGCCATTGTGCTCAGAACCCGCACCACAAGATTCTAGATCCTGACACACCGCATTCTAGAATGCAGTAACCAAGGCAACCCTATCCTTGGAAACCGTATCCTAGGAAACCGCTCTTCTCAGGAGGCCATTGTGCTCAGAACGGGCACCACAAGATTCTAGATCCTGACACACCGCATTCTAGAATGCAGTAACCAAGGCAACCGTATCCTTGGAAACCGTATCCTAGGAAACCGCTTATCTCAGGAGGCCGTTGTGCTCAGAACCCGCACCACAAGATTCTAGATCCTTACACACCGCATTCTAAAATGCAGTAACCAAGGCAACCGTATCCTTGGAAACCGTATCCTAGGACACGGCTTACTCTGGAGGCCATTGTGCTCAGAACCCGCACCACAAGATTCTAGATCCTGACACACCGCATTCTAGAATGCAGTAACCAAGGCAACCGTATCCTTGGAAACCGTATCCTAGGAAACCGCTTATCTCAGGAGGCCATTGTGCTCAGAACCCGCACCACAAGATTCTAGACCCGGACACACCGCATTCTAGAATGCAGTATCCAAGGCAACCGTATCCTTGGAAACCGTATCCTAGGAAACCGCTTATCTCAGGAGGCTATTGTGCTCAGAACCCGCACCACAAGATTCTAGATCCTGACACACCGCATTCTAGAATGCAGTAACCAAGGCAACCGTATCCTTGGAAACCGTATCCTAGGAAACCGCTCTTCTCAGGAGGCCATTGTGCTCAGAACTCGCACCACAAGATTCTAGATCCTGACACACCGCATTCTAGAATGCAGTAACCAAGGCAACCGTATCCTTGGAAACCGTATCCTAGGAAACCGCTTATCTCAGGAGGCCGTTGTGCTCAGAACCCGCACCACAAGATTCTAGATCCTGACACACCACATTCTAGAATGCAGTAACCAAGGCAACCGTATCCTTGGATACCGTATCCTAGGAAACCGCTTATCTCAGGAGGCCATTGTGCTCAGAACCCGCACCACAAGATTCTAGACCCTGACACACCGCATTCTAGAATGCAGTATCCAAGGCAACCGTATCCTTGGAAACCGTATCCTAGGAAACCGCTTATCTCAGGAGGCCATTGTGCTCAGAACCCGCACCACAAGATTCTAGATCCTGACACACCGCATTCTAGAATGCAGTATCCAAGGCAACCGTATCCTTGGAAACCGTATCCTAGGAAACCGCTTATCTCAGGAGGCCATTGTGCTCTGAACGCGAACCACAATATTCTAGATCCTGACACACCGCATTCTAGAATGCAGTATCCAAGGCAACCGTATCCTTGGAAACCGTATCCTAGGAAACCGCTTATCTCAGGAGGCCATTGTGCTCAGAACCCGCACCACAAGATTCTAGATCCTGACACACCGCATTCTAGAATGCAGTTACCACGGCAACCGTATCCTTGGAAACCGTATCATAGGAAACCGCTTATCTCAGGAGGCCATTGTGCTCAGAACCCGCACCACAAGGTTCTAGACCCTGACATACCGCATTCTAGAATGCAGTATCCAACGCAACCGTATCCTTGGAAACCGTATCCTAGGAAACGGCTTACTCTGGAGGCCATTGTGCTCAGAACCCGCACCACAAGGTTCTAGATCCTGACACACCGCATTCTAGAATGCAGTATCCAAGGCAACCGTATCCTTGGAAACCGTATCCTAGGAAACCGCTTATCTCAGGAGGCCATTGTGCTCAGAACCCGCACCACCAGATTCTAGACCCTGACACACCGCATTCTAGAATGCAGTATCCAACGCAACCGCATCCTTGGAAACGGTATCCTAGGAAACCGCTTATCTCAGGAGGCCGTTGTGCTCAGAATCCGCAACACAAGATTCTAGATCCTGACAAACCGCATTCTAGAATGCAGTAACCAAGGCAACCGTATCCTTGGAAACCGTATCATAGGAAACGGATTACTCTGGAAGCCATTGTGCTCAGAACCCGCACCACAAGATTCCAGATCCTGACACACCGTATTCTAGAATGCAGTATCCAAGGCAACCGTATCCTTGGAAACCTTATCCTAAGAAACCGCTTATCTCAGGAGGCCATTGTGCTCAGAACCCGCACCACAAGTGTCTAGATCCTGACACACCGCATTCTAGAATGCAGTAACCAAGGCAACCGTATCCTTGGAAACCGTATCCTAGGAAACCGCTTATCTCAGGAGGCCATTGTGCTCAGAACCCGCACCACAATATTCTAGATCCTGACACACCGCATTCTAGAATGCAGTAACCAAGGCAACCATATCCTTGGAAACCGTATCCTAGGAATCCGCTTATCTCAGGAGGTCATTGTGCTCAGAACCCGCACCACAAGATTCTAGATCCTGACACACCGAATTCTACAATGCAGTATCCAAGGCAACCGTATCCTTGGAAACCTTATCCTAGGAAACCGCTTATCTCAGGAGGCCATTGTGCTCAGAACCCGCACCACAAGATTCTAGATCCTGACACACCGCATTCTAGAATGCAGTATCCAAGGCAACAGTATCCTTGGAAACCGTATCCTAGGAAACCGCTTATCTCTGGAGGCCATTGTGCTCAGAACGCGAACCACAAGATTCTAGATCCTGACACACCGCATTCTAGAATGCAGTATCCAAGGCAACCGTATCCTTGGAAACCGTATCCTAGGAAACCGCTTATCTCAGGAGGCCATTGTGCTCAGAACCCGCACCACAAGATTCTAGATCCTGACACACCGCATTCTAGAATGCAGTAACCAAGGCAACCGTATCCTTGGAAACCGTGTCCTAGGAAACCGCTCTTCCCAGGAGGCCATTGTGCTCAGAACCCGCACCACAAGATTCTAGATCCTGATACACCGCATTCTAGAATGCAGTAACCAAGGCAACCGTATCCTTGGAAACCGTATCCTAGGAAACCGCTTATCTCAGGAGGCTATTGTGCTCAGAACCCGCACCACAAGATTCTAGATCCTGACACACCGCATTCTAGAATGCAGTAACCAAGGCAACCGTATCCTTGGAAACCGTATCCTAGGAAACCGCTCTTCTCAGGAGGCCATTGTGCTCAGAACCCGCACCACAAGATTCTAGATCCTGACACACCGCATTCTAGAATGCAGTAACCAAGGCAACCGTATCCTTGGAAACCGTATCCTAGGAAACCGCTTATCTCAGGAGGCTGTTGTGCTCAGAACCCGCACCACAAGATTCTAGACCCTGACACACCGCATTCTAGAATGCAGTATCCAACGCAACCGTATCCTTGGAAACGGTATCCTAGGAAACCGCTTATCTCAGGAGGCCGTTGTGCTCAGAACCCGCAACACAAGATTCTAGATCCTGACATACCGCATTCTAGATTGCAGTAACCAAGGCAACCGTATCCTTGGAAACTGTATCATAGGAAACGGATTACTCTGGAAGCCATTGTGCTCAGAACCCGCACCACAAGATTCCAGATCCTGACACACCGTATTCTAGAATGCAGTAACCAAGGCAACCGTATCCTTGGATACCGTATCCTAGGAAACCGCTTATCTCAGGAGGCCATTGTGCTCAGAACCCGCACCACAAGATTCTAGACCCTGACACACCGCATTCTAGAATGCAGTATCCAAGGCAACCGTATCCTTGGAAACCGTATCCTAGGAAACCGCTTATCTCAGGAGGCCATTGTGCTCAGAACCCGCACCACAAGATTCTAGATCCTGACACACCGCATTCTAGAATGCAGTATCCAAGGCAACCGTATCCTTGGAAACCGTATCCTAGGAAACCGCTTATCTCAGGAGGCCATTGTGCTCTGAACGCGAACCACAATATTCTAGATCCTGACACACCGCATTCTAGAATGCAGTATCCAAGGCAACCGTATCCTTGCAAACCGTATCCTAGGAAACCGCTTATCTCAGGAGGCCATTGTGCTCAGAACCAGCACCACAAGATTCTAGATCCTGACACACCGCATTCTAGAATGCAGTTACCAAGGCAACCGTATCCTTGGAAACCGTATCATAGGAAACCGCTTATCTCAGGAGGCCATTGTGCTCAGAACCCGCACCACAAGGTTCTAGACCCTGACACACCGCATTCTAGAATGCAGTATCCAACGCAACCGTATCCTTGGAAACCGTATCCTAGGAAACGGCTTACTCTGGAGGCCATTGTGCTCAGAACCCGCACCACAAGGTTCTAGATCCTGACACACCGCATTCTAGAATGCAGTATCCAAGGCAACCGTATCCTTGGAAACCGTATCCTAGGAAACCGCTTATCTCAGGAGGCCATTGTGCTCAGAACCCGCACCACAAGATTCTAGACCCTGACACACCGCATTCTAGAATGCAGTATCCAACGCAACCGTATCCTTGGAAACGGTATCCTAGGAAACCGCTTATCTCAGGAGGCCGTTGTGCTCAGAACCCGCACCACAAGATTCTAGATCCTTACACACCGCATTCTAGAATGCAGTAACCAAGGCAACCGTATCCTTGGAAACCGTATCCTAGGACACGGCTTACTCTGGAGGCCATTGTGCTCAGAACCCGCACCACAAGATTCTAGATCCTGACACACCGCATTCTAGAATGCAGTAACCAAGGCAACCGTATCCTTGGAAACCGTATCCTAGGAAACCGCTTATCTCAGGAGGCCATTGTGCTCAGAACCCGCACCACAAGATTCTAGACCCGGACACACCGCATTCTAGAATGCAGTATCCAAGGCAACCGTATCCTTGGAAACCGTATCCTAGGAAACCGCTTATCTCAGGAGGCTATTGTGCTCAGAACCCGCACCACAAGATTCTAGATCCTGACACACCGCATTCTAGAATGCAGTAACCAAGGCAACCGTATCCTTGGAAACCGTATCCTAGGAAACCGCTCTTCTCAGGAGGCCATTGTGCTCAGAACTCGCACCACAAGATTCTAGATCCTGACACACCGCATTCTAGAATGCAGTAACCAAGGCAACCGTATCCTTGGAAACCGTATCCTAGGAAACCGCTTATCTCAGGAGGCCGTTGTGCTCAGAACCCGCACCACAAGATTCTAGATCCTGACACACCACATTCTAGAATGCAGTAACCAAGGCAACCGTATCCTTGGATACCGTATCCTAGGAAACCGCTTATCTCAGGAGGCCATTGTGCTCAGAACCCGCACCACAAGATTCTAGACCCTGACACACCGCATTCTAGAATGCAGTATCCAAGGCAACCGTATCCTTGGAAACCGTATCCTAGGAAACCGCTTATCTCAGGAGGCCATTGTGCTCAGAACCCGCACCACAAGATTCTAGATCCTGACACACCGCATTCTAGAATGCAGTATCCAAGGCAACCGTATCCTTGGAAACCGTATCCTAGGAAACCGCTTATCTCAGGAGGCCATTGTGCTCTGAACGCGAACCACAATATTCTAGATCCTGACACACCGCATTCTAGAATGCAGTATCCAAGGCAACCGTATCCTTGGAAACCGTATCCTAGGAAACCGCTTATCTCAGGAGGCCATTGTGCTCAGAACCCGCACCACAAGATTCTAGATCCTGACACACCGCATTCTAGAATGCAGTTACCAAGGCAACCGTATCCTTGGAAACCGTATCATAGGAAACCGCTTATCTCAGGAGGCCATTGTGCTCAGAACCCGCACCACAAGGTTCTAGACCCTGACATACCGCATTCTAGAATGCAGTATCCAACGCAACCGTATCCTTGGAAACCGTATCCTAGGAAACGGCTTACTCTGGAGGCCATTGTGCTCAGAACCCGCACCACAAGGTTCTAGATCCTGACACACCGCATTCTAGAATGCAGTATCCAAGGCAACCGTATCCTTGGAAACCGTATCCTAGGAAACCGCTTATCTCAGGAGGCCATTGTGCTCAGAACCCGCACCACCAGATTCTAGACCCTGACACACCGCATTCTAGAATGCAGTATCCAACGCAACCGTATCCTTGGAAACGGTATCCTAGGAAACCGCTTATCTCAGGAGGCCGTTGTGCTCAGAATCCGCAACACAAGATTCTAGATCCTGACAAACCGCATTCTAGAATGCAGTAACCAAGGCAACCGTATCCTTGGAAACCGTATCATAGGAAACGGATTACTCTGGAAGCCATTGTGCTCAGAACCCGCACCACAAGATTCCAGATCCTGACACACCGTATTCTAGAATGCAGTATCCAAGGCAACCGTATCCTTGGAAACCTTATCCTAAGAAACCGCTTATCTCAGGAGGCCATTGTGCTCAGAACCCGCACCACAAGTGTCTAGATCCTGACACACCGCATTCTAGAATGCAGTAACCAAGGCAACCGTATCCTTGGAAACCGTATCCTAGGAAACCGCTTATCTCAGGAGGCCATTGTGCTCAGAACCCGCACCACAATATTCTAGATCCTGACACACCGCATTCTAGAATGCAGTAACCAAGGCAACCATATCCTTGGAAACCGTATCCTAGGAATCCGCTTATCTCAGGAGGTCATTGTGCTCAGAACCCGCACCACAAGATTCTAGATCCTGACACACCGCATTCTACAATGCAGTATCCAAGGCAACCGTATCCTTGGAAACCTTATCCTAGGAAACCGCTTATCTCAGGAGGCCATTGTGCTCAGAACCCGCACCACAAGATTCTAGATCCTGACACACCGCATTCTAGAATGCAGTATCCAAGGCAACAGTATCCTTGGAAACCGTATCCTAGGAAACCGCTTATCTCTGGAGGCCATTGTGCTCAGAACGCGAACCACAAGATTCTAGATCCTGACACACCGCATTCTAGAATGCAGTATCCAAGGCAACCGTATCCTTGGAAACCGTATCCTAGGAAACCGCTTATCTCAGGAGGCCATTGTGCTCAGAACCCGCACCACAAGATTCTAGATCCTGACACACCGCATTCTAGAATGCAGTAACCAAGGCAACCGTATCCTTGGAAACCGTATCCTAGGAAACCGCTCTTCTCAGGAGGCCATTGTGCTCAGAACCCGCACCACAAGATTCTAGATCCTGATACACCGCATTCTAGAATGCAGTAACCAAGGCAACCGTATCCTTGGAAACCGTATCCTAGGAAACCGCTTATCTCAGGAGGCTATTGTGCTCAGAACCCGCACCACAAGATTCTAGATCCTGACACACCGCATTCTAGAATGCAGTAACCAAGGCAACCGTATCCTTGGAAACCGTATCCTAGGAAACCGCTCTTCTCAGGAGGCCATTGTGCTCAGAACCCGCACCACAAGATTCTAGATCCTGACACACCGCATTCTAGAATGCAGTAACCAAGGCAACCGTATCCTTGGAAACCGTATCCTAGGAAACCGCTTATCTCAGGAGGCTGTTGTGCTCAGAACCCGCACCACAAGATTCTAGACCCTGACACACCGCATTCTAGAATGCAGTATCCAACGCAACCGTATCCTTGGAAACGGTATCCTAGGAAACCGCTTATCTCAGGAGGCCGTTGTGCTCAGAACCCGCAACACAAGATTCTAGATCCTGACAAACCGCATTCTAGATTGCAGTAACCAAGGCAACCCTATCCTTGGAAACCGTATCATAGGAAACGGATTACTCTGGAAGCCATTGTGCTCAGAACCCGCACCACAAGATTCCAGATCCTGACACACCGTATTCTAGAATGCAGTAACCAAGGCAACCGTATCCTTGGATACCGTATCCTAGGAAACCGCTTATCTCAGGAGGCCATTGTGCTCAGAACCCGCACCACAAGATTCTAGACCCTGACACACCGCATTCTAGAATGCATTATCCAAGGCAACCGTATCCTTGGAAACCGTATCCTAGGAAACCGCTTATCTCAGGAGGCCATTGTGCTCAGAACCCGCACCACAAGATTCTAGATCCTGACACACCGCATTCTAGAATGCAGTATCCAAGGCAACCGTATCCTTGGAAACCGTATCCTAGGAAACCGCTTATCTCAGGAGGCCATTGTGCTCTGAACGCGAACCACAATATTCTAGATCCTGACACACCGCATTCTAGAATGCAGTATCCAAGGCAACCGTATCCTTGGAAACCGTATCCTAGGAAACCGCTTATCTCAGGAGGCCATTGTGCTCAGAACCAGCACCACAAGATTCTAGATCCTGACACACCGCATTCTAGAATGCAGTTACCAAGGCAACCGTATCCTTGGAAACCGTATCATAGGAAACCGCTTATCTCAGGAGGCCATTGTGCTCAGAACCCGCACCACAAGGTTCTAGACCCTGACACACCGCATTCTAGAATGCAGTATCCAACGCAACCGTATCCTTGGAAACCGTATCCTAGGAAACGGCTTACTCTGGAGGCCATTGTGCTCAGAACCCGCACCACAAGGTTCTAGATCCTGACACACCGCATTCTAGAATGCAGTATCCAAGGCAACCGTATCCTTGGAAACCGTATCCTAGGAAACCGCTTATCTCAGGAGGCCATTGTGCTCAGAACCCGCACCACAAGATTCTAGACCCTGACACACCGCATTCTAGAATGCAGTATCCAACGCAACCGTATCCTTGGAAACGGTATCCTAGGAAACCGCTTATCTCAGGAGGCCGTTGTGCTCAGAACCCGCAACACAAGATTCTAGATCCTGACAAACCGCATTCTAGAATGCAGTAACCAAGGCAACCGTATCCTTGGAAACCGTATCATAGGAAACGGATTACTCTGGAAGCCATTGTGCTCAGAACCCGCACCACAAGATTCCAGATCCTGACACACCGTATTCTAGAATGCAGTATCCAAGGCAACCGTATCCTTGGAAACCTTATCCTAAGAAACCGCTTATCTCAGGAGGCCATTGTGCTCAGAACCCGCACCACAAGATTCTAGATCCTGACACACCGCATTCTAGAATGCAGTAACCAAGGCAACCGTATCCTTGGAAACCGTATCCTAGGAAACCGCTTATCTCAGGAGGCCATTGTGCTCAGAACCCGCACCACAATATTCTAGATCCTGACACACCGCATTCTAGAATGCAGTAACCAAGGCAACCATATCCTTGGAAACCGTATCCTAGGAATCCGCTTATCTCAGGAGGCCATTGTGCTCAGAACCCGCACCACAAGATTCTAGATCCTGACACACCGCATTCTACAATGCAGTATCCAAGGCAACCGTATCCTTGGAAACCTTATCCTAAGAAACCGCTTATCTCAGGAGGCCATTGTGCTCAAACCCGCACCACAAGATTCTAAATCCTGACACACCGCATTCTAGAATGCAGTATCCAAGGCAACAGTATCCTTGGAAACCGTATCCTAGGGAACCGCTTATCTCTGGAGGCCATTGTGCTCAGAACGCGAACCACAAGATTCTAGATCCTGACACACCGCATTCTAGAATGCAGTATCCAAGGCAACCGTATCCTTGGAAACCGTATCCTAGGAAACCGCTTATCTCAGGAGGCCATTGTGCTCAGAACCCGCACCACAAGGTTCTAGATCCTGACACACCGCATTCTAGAATGCAGTAACCAAGGCAACCGTATCCTTGGAAACCGTATCCTAGGAAACCGCTTATCTCAGGAGGCCATTGTGCTCAGAACCCGCACCACAAGATTCTAGATCCTGACGCACCGCATTCTAGAATGCAGTATCCAAGGCAACCGTATCCTTGGAGTCCGGCTCCTAGGAAACCGGGTATTCCTGGAGACTATTGTTCTCAGAACCCGGCCTATAATATTCTAGATACCCAACTGCACATTCTAAAACGCCGTTGCAAGGCAATTGTCCTTGGATAGCATATCCTAGGAAACCGCGTATCCCTGGAGACCATTCTGCTCTGAACCCGCCCGACAAGATTCTACGTCATGACACACCACGTTCTAGAACGCCGTATCCAAGGCAACCTTATACTTGGAAACCGTATCGTAGGAAACCGCTTATATCTGGAGGCCATTGTGCTCAGAACCCGCACCGCAAGATTCTAGATCCTGACTCACCACATTCAAGAACGCCGTATTTATGTCAACCATATCCTTGGAATCAGTATCCTAGGAAACCATGAAACCTTAGAGACCGTTGTGCTCAGAACACCTCACCCAAGAATCTGCATCCTGGCACAACTCATTTTTGAATGCAGTAATCAAGACAACCTTATTCTTGGAAACCGTATCCTAGGAAACCACTTATCTTTGGAGACCAATGTGCTCACACCCGTCCAACAAAATTCTAGATCGTGACACACCACATTCTAGAACGCCGAATCCAAGGCAAACGTATCCTTGAAAAAGGTATCCTAGAAAACCGCGTATCCCTGTAGACCATTGTGCTCAGAACCCGCCCCACAAGATTCTACATCCTGACACACCACGTTCTAGAAAGCCGTATCCAAGGCAACCTTAAACTTGGAAACCGTAACGTAGGATACCACTTATCTCCGGAGACCATTGTGCTCAGAACCCATCCCACAAGATTCTAGATCCTGACACCACATTCTAAAACGCAGGTTAAAAGGCAAACGTATCCTTGGAAACCGTATCCTAGGACACCGCTTATCACTGGAGACCAATGTGCTCAGAACCCGTCACACAAGATTCTAGATCCTCACAAACCACATTCTACAAAGCCGTATACAAGTATACCGTATCCTTGGAAACCGCATCCTAGGAACCCGCTTATCTCTGGAGACCATTGTGCTCAGAACCGACCCCACCAGATTCTAGATGGTGACACACCACTATCTAGAACACCGTACCCAGGGCAAATGTATCCTTTGAAACCGTAACCTAGGAAACCGCTTATCTCTGCAGACCAATGTGCTCAGAACCGGCACCACAAAATTGTAGATCGTGACACACCACAATCTAGAACGCCGTATCCAAGCCAACGGTATACTTGGAAACCGTATCATAGGAAACCGCTTATCTCAGGAGGCCATTGTGCTCAGAACCAGCACCACAAGATTCTAGATCCTGACACACCGCATTCTAGAACGCCGTATCCAAGGCAACCGTGTCCTTGGAAACCCTATCTTAGGAAACGGCTTATCTTTGGAGACCAATGTGCTCACACCCGTCCAACAAGATTCTAGATCCTGACACGCCACATTCTAGAACGCCGTATCCAAGGCAAACGTATACTTAGAAAACGTATCCTAGGAAACCTCTTATCTCAGGAGGCCATTGTGCTCAGAACCCGCACCACAACATTCTAGATCCTGACACACCACATTCTAGAACGCCATAACCAAGGCAACCGTATCCTTTCAAACCGTATCCTAAGAAACTGCTTATCTCAGGAGGCCATTGTGCTAAGAACCCGCCCCACAAGATTCTATATGCTGACACACCACTTTACAGAATGCCGTATCCAAGGCAAATGTATCCTTGGAAACCGTATCCTAGGAAACCACTTACCTCTAGAGAACAATGTGCTCAGAACCCGTCCCACAACATTCTAGATCGTGACACATCACATTTTTGAACTCCGTATCCAAGGCAATCGTATCCTTGGAAAACGTATCCTAGGAAACACTTATCTCTGGAGACCATAGTGCACAGAACCCGACCCACAAGATTCTAGATCCTGACACACCATATTCTAGAACGCCTTATCCAAGGCTACCGTATCCTGGAAAACGTATCCTAGGAAACCACTTATCTCAGGAGTCCATTGTGCTCAGAACCCGCACCACAATATTCTAGATCCTGACACACCGCGTTCTAGATTGCAGTATCCAAGGCCACCGTATCCTTGGAAACCGTATCCTAGGAAACCGCTTATATCTGATGCCCATTGTGCTTATAACCCGTCCACCAAGATACTAGATCGTAACACACCTCATTATGGATCGCCTTATCCAAGGCAACATATCCTTGTAAACTGTATCCTAAGAAATCGCTTATCTCTGGAGACCATTGTGCTCAGGTTTCGTCCCACAAGATTCCAGATCCTGACACACCTCATTCTGGAACGCCTTATGAAAGGCAAGCATATCCTTGGAAACCGTATACTAGGAAACGGTTTACCTCTGGAGAACAATGTGCTCATAACCCCTCCTACAAGATTCCAGATCCTGACAAACCACATTCTAGAAGGCCGTATGCAAGGCAACCGTATCCTTGGAAAAGTTATCCTAGCAAACCGGGTATCCCTGGAGACAATAGTGCTCATAACCCGCACCACAGATTCTAGATTCTTGCACACCACATTCTAGAATACCGTATCAGAGGCAAATGTACCCTTAGAAACCATATCCTAGGAAACCGCTTATCTCAGGAGGCCATTGTGCTCAGAACCCGCACCACAACATTCTAGAACCTGACACACCACATTCTAGAATGCAGTATCCAAGGCCACCGTATCCTTGGAAACCGTATCCTAGGAAACCGCTTATCTCAGGAGGCCATTGTGCACAGAACCCGCCCCACAAGATTCTAGATCCTGACACACCATATTCTAGAGGCCTTATCCAAGGCAACCGTATCCTTGGAAAACGTATCCTAGGAAACCGCTTATCTCAGGAGTCCATTGTGCTCAGAACTCGCACCACAAGATTCTAGATCCTGACACTCCGCGTTCTAGAATGCAGTATCCAAGGCGAGCGTATCGTTGCAAAGGGTATCCTAGGAAACCGCGTAACCCTGGAAACCATTGTACTCAGAACCCCCCCCACAAATTTCTAGATCCTGACGCCACATTCTAAAACGCAGTTTCCAAGGCAAACTTATCCTTGGAAACCGTATCCTAGGAAACCGCTTATCTCTGGAGACCATTGTGCTCAGAACCCTTCCCACAAGATTCTAGATCCTGACACACCACATTCTAGAACGCCGTATTCAGGGAACCGTATCTTGGAAACCGTATCCTAGGAAACCACCTATATCTGGAGTGCATTGTGCACAGAACCCGCCCCACAAGATTCTAAATCTTGACACACCACATTCTAGAACTCCGTATCCAAGGACACCGTATCCTTGGAAACCGTATCCTAAGAAACCGCTTATATCTGGAGGCCATTGTGCTCAGATCCGGCCGCACAATATTCTAGATCCTGACACACCACATTCTATAATGGCGTATGCAAGGCAACCGTATCCTTGGAGACCGTATCCTAGGAAACTCCATATCCCAGGACACTATTGTTCTCAGATCCCGTCCCACAAGATTCTAGATCCTGACACACCACGTTCTCGAACGCCGTATCCAAGGCAACCGTATCCTTGGAAACCGTATTCTTAGATACTGCTTATTTTTGGAGGCCATTGTGCTCAGAACCGTCTCCACAAGATTCTAGATCCTGACACACCACATTCTAGAACGCCGTATCTAAGGCAACCGTATCCTTGGAAACCGTATCCTAGGAAACCGCTTATCTCAGGAGGTCATTGTGCTCCGAACCCCCACCACAAGATTCTAGATCCTGACACACCGCATTCTAGAATGCAGTATCCAAGGCAACCGTATCCTTGGAGTCCGGCTCCTAGGAAATCGCCTATTCCTGGAGACTATTGTTCTCAGAACCCGGCCTATAAGATTCTAGATACTGAATTCCACATTCTGAAACTCCGTTGCAAGGCAATTGTATCCTTGGATAGCGTATCCTAGGAAACCGCATATCCCTGGAGACCATGGTGCTCAGAACCCGCCCCACAAGATTCTACATCCTGACACACCACGTTCTAGAACGCCGTATCCAAGGCAACCTTATACTTGGAAACCTTATCGTAGGAAACCTCTTATATCTGGAGGCCATTGTGCTCAGAACCCGCACCACAAGATTCTAGATCCTGACTCACCACATTCAAGAACGCCGTATTTATGTCAACCATATCCTTGGAATCAGTATCCTAGGACACCATGAAACCTTAGAGACCGTTGTGCTCAGAACACCTCACCCAAGAATCTGCATCCTGACACACCACATTTTTGAATGCAGTAATCAAGGCAACCTGATTCTTGGAAACCGTATTCTAGGAAACCGCTTATCTTTGGAGATCAATGTGCTCACACCCGTCCAACAAGATTCTAGATCCTGACACGCCACATTCTAGGACACGGAATCCAAGGCAAACGTATCCTTGAAAAAGGTATCCTAGGAAACCGCGTGTCCCTGGAGACCATTGTGCTCAGAACCCGCCCCACAATATTCTACATCCTGACACACCACGTTCTAGAAAGCCGTATCAAAGGCAACCTTAAACTTGGAAACCGTATCGTAGGAAACCACTTATCTCCGGAGACCATTGTGCTCAGAACCCATCCCACAAGATTCTAGATCCTGACACCACATTCTAAAACGCAGGTTAAAAGGCAAACGTATCCTTGGAAAAGGTATCCTAGGAAACCGCTTATCTCCAGAGTCCATTGTGCTAAGAACCCGCCCCACAATATTCTAGATGCTGACACACCACTTTCTAGAACGCCGTATCCAAACCAAATGTATCCTTGGACACCGTATCCTAGGAAACCGCTTATCACTGGAGACCAATGTTGTCAGAACCCGTCACACAAGATTCTAGATCCTCACAAACCACATTCTACAAAGCCATATCCAAAGATACCGTATCCTTGGAAACCGCATCCTAGGAACCCGCTTATCTCTGGAGACCATTGTGCTCAGAACCGGCCCCACCAGATTCTAGATGCTGACACACCACTATCTAGAACACCGTACCCAAGGCAAATGTATCCTTTGAAACCGTAACCTAGGAAACCGCTTATCTCTGCAGACCAATGTGCTCAGAACCGGCACCACAAAATTGTAGATCGTGACACACCACAATCTAGAACGCCGTATCCAAGCCAACCGTATACTTGGAAACCGTATCATAGGAAACCGCTTATCTCAGGAGGCCATTGTGCTCAGAACCAGCACCACAAGATTCTAGATCCTGACAAACCGCATTCTAGAATGCAGTATCAAAGGCAACCGTATCCTTGGAAACCGTATCCTAGGAAACCGCTTATCTTTGTAGACCAATGTGCTCACACCCGTCCAACAAGATTCTAGATCCTGACACACCACATTCTAGAACGCCGTATCCAAGGCAAACGTATACTTGGAAACCATATCCTAGGAAACCTCTTATCTCAGGAGGCCATTGTTTTCAGAACCCGCACCACAACATTCTAGATCCTGACACACCACATCTAGAATGCCTTGTCCAAGGCAACCGTATACTTGGAGACCGTATCCTAGGAAACCGCATATCCCTGGAGACCATTATACTCAGAACCCGTCCCACAAGATTCTAGATCCTGATACACCACATCCTGGAATGCCGTATCCAAGGCAAACGTATCGTTGCAAAGGTATCCTAGGAAACCGCGTAACCCTGGAAACCATTGTACTCAGAACCCCCCCCACAAGATTCTGGATCCTGACAGAACACATTCTTAAACGCAGTATCCACGGCAACCGTATATTTGGAAACCGTATCGTAGGAAACCGCTTATCTCTGGCGACCATTATTTTCAGAATCTGTCCCCAAGATTCTAGATCCTGACACTCCACATTCTATAATGGCATATGCAAGGCATCCGTATCCTTGGAGACCGTATCCTAGCAAACCGCGTATCCCAGAGACTATTGTGCTAAGAACCCGCACCACAAGATTCTAGATGCTGACACACCACGTTCTCGAACACCGTATCCAAGGCAACCGTATCCTTGGAAACCGAATCCTAGGAAACCGCTTATCTCTGGAGACCATTGTGCTCAGAACCCGCCCCACAAGATTCTAAATCCTGACACACCACATTCTAGAACTCCGTATCCAAGGCCACCGTATCCTTGGAAACCGTATCCTAGGAAACCGCTTATATCTGGAGGCCATTGTGCTCAGATCAGGCCGCACAATATTCTAGATCCTGACACACCACATTCTATAATGGTGTATGCAAGGCAACCGTATCCTTGGAGACCGTATCCTAGGAAACTCCATATCCCAGGAAACTATTGTTCTCAGATCCCGTCCCACAAGACACTAAATCCTGACACACCACGGTCTCGAACGCCGTATCCAAGACAACCGTATCCTTGGAAACCGTATTCTTCGAAACTGCTTATTTTTGGAGGCCATTGTGCTCAGAACCGTCCCCACAAGATTCTAGATCCTGACACACCACATTCTAGAACGCCGTATCTAAGGCAACCGTATCCTTGGAAACCGTATCCTAGGAAACCGCTTATCTCAGGAGGCCATTGTGCTCCGAACCCCCACCACAAGATTCTAGATCCTGACACACCGCATTCTAGAATGCAGTATCCAAGGCAACCGTATCCTTGGAGTCCGGCTCCTAGGAAACCGGGTATTCCTGGAGACTATTGTTCTCAGAACCCGGCCTATAAGATTCTAGATACTGAACTGCACATTCTAAAACGCCGTTGCAAGGCAATTGTATCCTTGGATAGCATATCCTAGGAAACCGCGTATCCCTGGAGACCATTCTGCTCTGAACCCGCCCGACAAGATTCTACGTCATGACACACCACGTTCTAGAACGCCGTATCCAAGGCAACCTTATACTTGGAAACCGTATCGTAGGAAACCGCTTATATCTGGAGGCCATTGTGCTCAGAACCCGCACCGCAAGATTCTAGATCCTGACTCACCACATTCAAGAACGCCGTATTTATGTCAACCATATCCTTGGAATCAGTATCCTAGGAAACCATGAAACCTTAGAGACCGTTGTGCTCAGAACACCTCACCCAAGAATCTGCATCCTGGCACAACTCATTTTTGAATGCAGTAATCAAGGCAACCTTATTCTTGGAAACCGTATCCTAGGAAACCACTTATCTTTGGAGACCAATGTGCTCACACCCGTCCAACAAAATTCTAGATCGTGACACACCACATTCTAGAACGCCGAATCCAAGGCAAACGTATCCTTGAAAAAGGTATCCTAGAAAACCGCGTATCCCTCTAGACCATTGTGCTCAGAACCCGCCCCACAAGAATCTACATCCTGACACACCACGTTCTAGAAAGCCGAATCCAAGGCAACCTTAAACTTGGAAACCGTAACGTAGGATACCACTTATCTCCGGAGACCATTGTGCTCAGAACCCATCCCACAAGATTCTAGATCCTGACACCACATTCTAAAACGCAGGTTAAAAGGCAAACGTATCCTTGGAAACCGTATCCTAGGACACCACTTATCACTGGAGACCAATGTGCTCAGAACCAGCACCACAAGATTCTAGATCCTGACACACCGCATTCTAGAACGCCGTATCCAAGGCAACCGTGTCCTTGGAAACCCTATCTTAGGAAACGGCTTATCTTTGGAGACCAATGTGCTCACACCCGTCCAACAAGATTCTAGATCCTGACACGCCACATTCTAGAACGCCGTATCCAAGGCAAACGTATACTTGGAAAACGTATCCTAGGAAACCTCTTATCTCAGGAGGCCATTGTGCTCAGAACCCGCACCACAACATTCTAGATCCTGACACACCACATTCTAGAACGCCATAACCAAGGCAACCGTATCCTTTCAAACCGTATCCTAAGAAACTGCTTATCTCAGGAGGCCATTGTGCTAAGAACCCGCCCCACAAGATTCTATATGCTGACACACCACTTTACAGAATGCCGTATCCAAGGCAAATGTATCCTTGGAAACCGTATCCTAGGAAACCACTTACCTCTAGAGAACAATGTGCTCAGAACCCGTCCCACAACATTCTAGATCGTGACACATCACATTTTTGAACTCCGTATCCAAGGCAATCGTATCCTTGGAAAACGTATCCTAGGAAACACTTATCTCTGGAGACCATTGTGCACAGAACCCGACCCACAAGATTCTAGATCCTGACACACCACATTCTAGAACGCCGTATTCAGGGAACCGTATCTTGGAAACCGTATCCTAGGAAACCGCCTATATCTGGAGTGCATTGTGCACAGAACCCGCCCCACAAGATTCTAAATCTTGACACACCACATTCTAGAACTCCGTATCCAAGGACACCGTATCCTTGGAAACCGTATCCTAGGAAACCGCTTATATCTGGAGGCCATTGTGCTCAGATCCGGCCGCACAATATTCTAGATCCTGACACACCACATTCTATAATGGCGTATGCAAGGCAACCGTATCCTTGGAGACCGTATCCTAGGAAACTCCATATCCCAGGACACTATTGTTCTCAGATCCCGTCCCACAAGATTCTAGATCCTGACACACCACGTTCTCGAACGCCGTATCCAAGGCAACCGTATCCTTGGAAACCGTATTCTTAGATACTGCTTATTTTTGGAGGCCATTGTGCTCAGAACCGTCCCCACAAGATTCTAGATCCTGACACACCACATTCTAGAACGCCGTATCTAAGGCAACCGTATCCTTGGAAACCGTATCCTAGGAAACCGCTTATCTCAGGAGGTCATTGTGCTCCGAACCCCCACCACAAGATTCTAGATCCTGACACACCGCATTCTAGAATGCAGTATCCAAGGCAACCGTATCCTTGGAGTCCGGCTCCTAGGAAATCGCCTATTCCTGGAGACTATTGTTCTCAGAACCCGGCCTATAAGATTCTAGATACTGAATTCCACATTCTGAAACTCCGTTGCAAGGCAATTGTATCCTTGGATAGCGTATCCTAGGAAACCGCATATCCCTGGAGACCATGGTGCTCAGAACCCGCCCCACAAGATTCTACATCCTGACACACCACGTTCTAGAACGCCGTATCCAAGGCAACCTTATACTTGGAAACCTTATCGTAGGAAACCTCTTATATCTGGAGGCCATTGTGCTCAGAACCCGCACCACAACATTCTAGATCCTGACACACCACATTCTAGAACGCCATAACCAAGGCAACCGTATCCTTTCAAACCGTATCCTAAGAAACTGCTTATCTCAGGAGGCCATTGTGCTAAGAACCCGCCCCACAAGATTCTATATGCTGACACACCACTTTACAGAATGCCGTATCCAAGGCAAATGTATCCTTGGAAACGGTATCCTAGGAAACCACTTACCTCTAGAGAACAATGTGCTCAGAACCCGTCCCACAACATTCTAGATCGTGACACATCACATTTTTGAACTCCGTATCCAAGGCAATCGTATCCTTGGAAAACGTATCCTAGGAAACACTTATCTCTGGAGACCATTGTGCACAGAACCCGACCCACAAGATTCTAGATCCTGACACACCATATTCTAGAACGCCTTATCCAAGGCTACCGTATCCTGGAAAACGTATCCTAGGAAACCACTTATCTCAGTAGTCCATTGTGCTCAGAACCCGCACCACAAGATTCTAGATCCTGACACACCGCGTTCTAGATTGCAGTATCCAAGGCCACCGTATCCTTGGAAACCGTATCCTAGGAAACCGCTTATATCTGATGCCCATTGTGCTTATAACCCGTCCACCAAGATACTAGATCGTAACACACCTCATTATGGATCGCCTTATCCAAGGCAACATATCCTTGTAAACTGTATCCTAAGAAATCGCTTATCTCTGGAGACCATTGTGCTCAGGTTTCGTCCCACAAGATTCCAGATCCTGACACACCTCATTCTGGAACGCCTTATGAAAGGCAAGCATATCCTTGGAAACCGTATACTAGGAAACGGTTTACCTCTGGAGAACAATGTGCTCATAACCCCTCCTACAAGATTCCAGATCCTGACAAACCACATTCTAGAAGGCCGTATGCAAGGCAACCGTATCCTTGGAAAAGTTATCCTAGGAAACCGGGTATCCCTGGAGACAATAGTGCTCATAACCCGCACCACAGATTCTAGATTCTTGCACACCACATTCTAGAATACCGTATCAGAGGCAAATGTACCCTTAGAAACCATATCCTAGGAAACCGCTTATCTCAGGAGGCCATTGTGCTCAGAACCCGCACCACAACATTCTAGAACCTGACACACCACATTCTAGAATGCAGTATCCAAGGCCACCGTATCCTTGGAAACCGTATCCTAGGAAACCGCTTATCTCAGGAGGCCATTGTGCACAGAACCCGCCCCACAAGATTCTAGATCCTGACACACCATATTCTAGAGGCCTTATCCAAGGCAACCGTATCCTTGGAAAACGTATCCTAGGAAACCGCTTATCTCAGGAGTCCATTGTGCTCAGAACTCGCACCACAAGATTCTAGATCCTGACACTCCGCGTTCTAGAATGCAGTATCCAAGGCGAGCGTATCGTTGCAAAGGGTATCCTAGGAAACCGCGTAACCCTGGAAACCATTGTACTCAGAACCCCCGCCACAAATTTCTAGATCCTGACGCCACATTCTAAAACGCAGTTTCCAAGGCAAACTTATCCTTGGAAACCGTATCCTAGGAAACCGCTTATCTCTGGAGACCATTGTGCTCAGAACCCTTCCCACAAGATTCTAGATCCTGACACACCACATTCTAGAACGCCGTATTCAGGGAACCGTATCTTGGAAACCGTATCCTAGGAAACCACCTATATCTGGAGTGCATTGTGCACAGAACCCGCCCCACAAGATTCTAAATCTTGACACACCACATTCTAGAACTCCGTATCCAAGGACACCGTATCCTTGGAAACCGTATCCTAGGAAACCGCTTATATCTGGAGGCCATTGTGCTCAGATCCGGCCGCACAATATTCTAGATCCTGACACACCACATTCTATAATGGCATATGCAAGGCAACCGTATCCTTGGAGACCGTATCCTAGGAAACTCCATATCCCAGGACACTATTGTTCTCAGATCCCGTCCCACAAGATTCTAGATCCTGACACACCACGTTCTCGAACGCCGTATCCAAGGCAACCGTATCCTTGGAAACCGTATTCTTAGATACTGCTTATTTTTGGAGGCCATTGTGCTCAGAACCGTCCCCACAAGATTCTAGATCCTGACACACCGTATTCTAGAATGCAGTATCCAAGGCAACCGTATCCTTGGAAACCTTATCCTAGGAAACCGCTTATCTCAGGAGGCCATTGTGCTCAGAACCCGCACCACCAGATTCTAGACCCTGACACACCGCATTCTAGAATGCAGTATCCAACGCAACCGCATCCTTGGAAACGGTATCCTAGGAAACCGCTTATCTCAGGAGGCCGTTGTGCTCAGAATCCGCAACACAAGATTCTAGATCCTGACAAACCGCATTCTAGAATGCAGTAACCAAGGCAACCGTATCCTTGGAAACCGTATCATAGGAAACGGATTACTCTGGAAGCCATTGTGCTCAGAACCCGCACCACAAGATTCCAGATCCTGACACACCGTATTCTAGAATGCAGTATCCAAGGCAACCGTATCCTTGGAAACCTTATCCTAAGAAACCGCTTATCTCAGGAGGCCATTGTGCTCAGAACCCGCACCACAAGTGTCTAGATCCTGACACACCGCATTCTAGAATGCAGTAACCAAGGCAACCGTATCCTTGGAAACCGTATCCTAGGAAACCGCTTATCTCAGGAGGCCATTGTGCTCAGAACCCGCACCACAATATTCTAGATCCTGACACACCGCATTCTAGAATGCAGTAACCAAGGCAACCATATCCTTGGAAACCGTATCCTAGGAATCCGCTTATCTCAGGAGGTCATTGTGCTCAGAACCCGCACCACAAGATTCTAGATCCTGACACACCGAATTCTACAATGCAGTATCCAAGGCAACCGTATCCTTGGAAACCTTATCCTAGGAAACCGCTTATCTCAGGAGGCCATTGTGCTCAGAACCCGCACCACAAGATTCTAGATCCTGACACACCGCATTCTAGAATGCAGTATCCAAGGCAACAGTATCCTTGGAAACCGTATCCTAGGAAACCGCTTATCTCTGGAGGCCATTGTGCTCAGAACGCGAACCACAAGATTCTAGATCCTGACACACCGCATTCTAGAATGCAGTATCCAAGGCAACCGTATCCTTGGAAACCGTATCCTAGGAAACCGCTTATCTCAGGAGGCCATTGTGCTCAGAACCCGCACCACAAGATTCTAGATCCTGACACACCGCATTCTAGAATGCAGTAACCAAGGCAACCGTATCCTTGGAAACCGTGTCCTAGGAAACCGCTCTTCCCAGGAGGCCATTGTGCTCAGAACCCGCACCACAAGATTCTAGATCCTGATACACCGCATTCTAGAATGCAGTAACCAAGGCAACCGTATCCTTGGAAACCGTATCCTAGGAAACCGCTTATCTCAGGAGGCTATTGTGCTCAGAACCCGCACCACAAGATTCTAGATCCTGACACACCGCATTCTAGAATGCAGTAACCAAGGCAACCGTATCCTTGGAAACCGTATCCTAGGAAACCGCTCTTCTCAGGAGGCCATTGTGCTCAGAACCCGCACCACAAGATTCTAGATCCTGACACACCGCATTCTAGAATGCAGTAACCAAGGCAACCGTATCCTTGGAAACCGTATCCTAGGAAACCGCTTATCTCAGGAGGCTGTTGTGCTCAGAACCCGCACCACAAGATTCTAGACCCTGACACACCGCATTCTAGAATGCAGTATCCAACGCAACCGTATCCTTGGAAACGGTATCCTAGGAAACCGCTTATCTCAGGAGGCCGTTGTGCTCAGAACCCGCAACACAAGATTCTAGATCCTGACATACCGCATTCTAGATTGCAGTAACCAAGGCAACCGTATCCTTGGAAACTGTATCATAGGAAACGGATTACTCTGGAAGCCATTGTGCTCAGAACCCGCACCACAAGATTCCAGATCCTG
Organism: Desmodus rotundus; assembly: GCF_022682495.2. Lineage (NCBI taxonomy): Eukaryota > Metazoa > Chordata > Mammalia > Chiroptera > Phyllostomidae > Desmodus > Desmodus rotundus. The sequence continues at coordinate 355,045 of NW_026527588.1, forward strand.
ACACACCGTATTCTAGAATGCAGTAACCAAGGCAACCGTATCCTTGGATACCGTATCCTAGGAAACCGCTTATCTCAGGAGGCCATTGTGCTCAGAACCCGCACCACAAGATTCTAGACCCTGACACACCGCATTCTAGAATGCAGTATCCAAGGCAACCGTATCCTTGGAAACCGTATCCTAGGAAACCGCTTATCTCAGGAGGCCATTGTGCTCAGAACCCGCACCACAAGATTCTAGATCCTGACACACCGCATTCTAGAATGCAGTATCCAAGGCAACCGTATCCTTGGAAACCGTATCCTAGGAAACCGCTTATCTCAGGAGGCCATTGTGCTCTGAACGCGAACCACAATATTCTAGATCCTGACACACCGCATTCTAGAATGCAGTATCCAAGGCAACCGTATCCTTGCAAACCGTATCCTAGGAAACCGCTTATCTCAGGAGGCCATTGTGCTCAGAACCAGCACCACAAGATTCTAGATCCTGACACACCGCATTCTAGAATGCAGTTACCAAGGCAACCGTATCCTTGGAAACCGTATCATAGGAAACCGCTTATCTCAGGAGGCCATTGTGCTCAGAACCCGCACCACAAGGTTCTAGACCCTGACACACCGCATTCTAGAATGCAGTATCCAACGCAACCGTATCCTTGGAAACCGTATCCTAGGAAACGGCTTACTCTGGAGGCCATTGTGCTCAGAACCCGCACCACAAGGTTCTAGATCCTGACACACCGCATTCTAGAATGCAGTATCCAAGGCAACCGTATCCTTGGAAACCGTATCCTAGGAAACCGCTTATCTCAGGAGGCCATTGTGCTCAGAACCCGCACCACAAGATTCTAGACCCTGACACACCGCATTCTAGAATGCAGTATCCAACGCAACCGTATCCTTGGAAACGGTATCCTAGGAAACCGCTTATCTCAGGAGGCCGTTGTGCTCAGAACCCGCACCACAAGATTCTAGATCCTTACACACCGCATTCTAGAATGCAGTAACCAAGGCAACCGTATCCTTGGAAACCGTATCCTAGGACACGGCTTACTCTGGAGGCCATTGTGCTCAGAACCCGCACCACAAGATTCTAGATCCTGACACACCGCATTCTAGAATGCAGTAACCAAGGCAACCGTATCCTTGGAAACCGTATCCTAGGAAACCGCTTATCTCAGGAGGCCATTGTGCTCAGAACCCGCACCACAAGATTCTAGACCCGGACACACCGCATTCTAGAATGCAGTATCCAAGGCAACCGTATCCTTGGAAACCGTATCCTAGGAAACCGCTTATCTCAGGAGGCTATTGTGCTCAGAACCCGCACCACAAGATTCTAGATCCTGACACACCGCATTCTAGAATGCAGTAACCAAGGCAACCGTATCCTTGGAAACCGTATCCTAGGAAACCGCTCTTCTCAGGAGGCCATTGTGCTCAGAACTCGCACCACAAGATTCTAGATCCTGACACACCGCATTCTAGAATGCAGTAACCAAGGCAACCGTATCCTTGGAAACCGTATCCTAGGAAACCGCTTATCTCAGGAGGCCGTTGTGCTCAGAACCCGCACCACAAGATTCTAGATCCTGACACACCACATTCTAGAATGCAGTAACCAAGGCAACCGTATCCTTGGATACCGTATCCTAGGAAACCGCTTATCTCAGGAGGCCATTGTGCTCAGAACCCGCACCACAAGATTCTAGACCCTGACACACCGCATTCTAGAATGCAGTATCCAAGGCAACCGTATCCTTGGAAACCGTATCCTAGGAAACCGCTTATCTCAGGAGGCCATTGTGCTCAGAACCCGCACCACAAGATTCTAGATCCTGACACACCGCATTCTAGAATGCAGTATCCAAGGCAACCGTATCCTTGGAAACCGTATCCTAGGAAACCGCTTATCTCAGGAGGCCATTGTGCTCTGAACGCGAACCACAATATTCTAGATCCTGACACACCGCATTCTAGAATGCAGTATCCAAGGCAACCGTATCCTTGGAAACCGTATCCTAGGAAACCGCTTATCTCAGGAGGCCATTGTGCTCAGAACCCGCACCACAAGATTCTAGATCCTGACACACCGCATTCTAGAATGCAGTTACCAAGGCAACCGTATCCTTGGAAACCGTATCATAGGAAACCGCTTATCTCAGGAGGCCATTGTGCTCAGAACCCGCACCACAAGGTTCTAGACCCTGACATACCGCATTCTAGAATGCAGTATCCAACGCAACCGTATCCTTGGAAACCGTATCCTAGGAAACGGCTTACTCTGGAGGCCATTGTGCTCAGAACCCGCACCACAAGGTTCTAGATCCTGACACACCGCATTCTAGAATGCAGTATCCAAGGCAACCGTATCCTTGGAAACCGTATCCTAGGAAACCGCTTATCTCAGGAGGCCATTGTGCTCAGAACCCGCACCACCAGATTCTAGACCCTGACACACCGCATTCTAGAATGCAGTATCCAACGCAACCGTATCCTTGGAAACGGTATCCTAGGAAACCGCTTATCTCAGGAGGCCGTTGTGCTCAGAATCCGCAACACAAGATTCTAGATCCTGACAAACCGCATTCTAGAATGCAGTAACCAAGGCAACCGTATCCTTGGAAACCGTATCATAGGAAACGGATTACTCTGGAAGCCATTGTGCTCAGAACCCGCACCACAAGATTCCAGATCCTGACACACCGTATTCTAGAATGCAGTATCCAAGGCAACCGTATCCTTGGAAACCTTATCCTAAGAAACCGCTTATCTCAGGAGGCCATTGTGCTCAGAACCCGCACCACAAGTGTCTAGATCCTGACACACCGCATTCTAGAATGCAGTAACCAAGGCAACCGTATCCTTGGAAACCGTATCCTAGGAAACCGCTTATCTCAGGAGGCCATTGTGCTCAGAACCCGCACCACAATATTCTAGATCCTGACACACCGCATTCTAGAATGCAGTAACCAAGGCAACCATATCCTTGGAAACCGTATCCTAGGAATCCGCTTATCTCAGGAGGTCATTGTGCTCAGAACCCGCACCACAAGATTCTAGATCCTGACACACCGCATTCTACAATGCAGTATCCAAGGCAACCGTATCCTTGGAAACCTTATCCTAGGAAACCGCTTATCTCAGGAGGCCATTGTGCTCAGAACCCGCACCACAAGATTCTAGATCCTGACACACCGCATTCTAGAATGCAGTATCCAAGGCAACAGTATCCTTGGAAACCGTATCCTAGGAAACCGCTTATCTCTGGAGGCCATTGTGCTCAGAACGCGAACCACAAGATTCTAGATCCTGACACACCGCATTCTAGAATGCAGTATCCAAGGCAACCGTATCCTTGGAAACCGTATCCTAGGAAACCGCTTATCTCAGGAGGCCATTGTGCTCAGAACCCGCACCACAAGATTCTAGATCCTGACACACCGCATTCTAGAATGCAGTAACCAAGGCAACCGTATCCTTGGAAACCGTATCCTAGGAAACCGCTCTTCTCAGGAGGCCATTGTGCTCAGAACCCGCACCACAAGATTCTAGATCCTGATACACCGCATTCTAGAATGCAGTAACCAAGGCAACCGTATCCTTGGAAACCGTATCCTAGGAAACCGCTTATCTCAGGAGGCTATTGTGCTCAGAACCCGCACCACAAGATTCTAGATCCTGACACACCGCATTCTAGAATGCAGTAACCAAGGCAACCGTATCCTTGGAAACCGTATCCTAGGAAACCGCTCTTCTCAGGAGGCCATTGTGCTCAGAACCCGCACCACAAGATTCTAGATCCTGACACACCGCATTCTAGAATGCAGTAACCAAGGCAACCGTATCCTTGGAAACCGTATCCTAGGAAACCGCTTATCTCAGGAGGCTGTTGTGCTCAGAACCCGCACCACAAGATTCTAGACCCTGACACACCGCATTCTAGAATGCAGTATCCAACGCAACCGTATCCTTGGAAACGGTATCCTAGGAAACCGCTTATCTCAGGAGGCCGTTGTGCTCAGAACCCGCAACACAAGATTCTAGATCCTGACAAACCGCATTCTAGATTGCAGTAACCAAGGCAACCCTATCCTTGGAAACCGTATCATAGGAAACGGATTACTCTGGAAGCCATTGTGCTCAGAACCCGCACCACAAGATTCCAGATCCTGACACACCGTATTCTAGAATGCAGTAACCAAGGCAACCGTATCCTTGGATACCGTATCCTAGGAAACCGCTTATCTCAGGAGGCCATTGTGCTCAGAACCCGCACCACAAGATTCTAGACCCTGACACACCGCATTCTAGAATGCATTATCCAAGGCAACCGTATCCTTGGAAACCGTATCCTAGGAAACCGCTTATCTCAGGAGGCCATTGTGCTCAGAACCCGCACCACAAGATTCTAGATCCTGACACACCGCATTCTAGAATGCAGTATCCAAGGCAACCGTATCCTTGGAAACCGTATCCTAGGAAACCGCTTATCTCAGGAGGCCATTGTGCTCTGAACGCGAACCACAATATTCTAGATCCTGACACACCGCATTCTAGAATGCAGTATCCAAGGCAACCGTATCCTTGGAAACCGTATCCTAGGAAACCGCTTATCTCAGGAGGCCATTGTGCTCAGAACCAGCACCACAAGATTCTAGATCCTGACACACCGCATTCTAGAATGCAGTTACCAAGGCAACCGTATCCTTGGAAACCGTATCATAGGAAACCGCTTATCTCAGGAGGCCATTGTGCTCAGAACCCGCACCACAAGGTTCTAGACCCTGACACACCGCATTCTAGAATGCAGTATCCAACGCAACCGTATCCTTGGAAACCGTATCCTAGGAAACGGCTTACTCTGGAGGCCATTGTGCTCAGAACCCGCACCACAAGGTTCTAGATCCTGACACACCGCATTCTAGAATGCAGTATCCAAGGCAACCGTATCCTTGGAAACCGTATCCTAGGAAACCGCTTATCTCAGGAGGCCATTGTGCTCAGAACCCGCACCACAAGATTCTAGACCCTGACACACCGCATTCTAGAATGCAGTATCCAACGCAACCGTATCCTTGGAAACGGTATCCTAGGAAACCGCTTATCTCAGGAGGCCGTTGTGCTCAGAACCCGCAACACAAGATTCTAGATCCTGACAAACCGCATTCTAGAATGCAGTAACCAAGGCAACCGTATCCTTGGAAACCGTATCATAGGAAACGGATTACTCTGGAAGCCATTGTGCTCAGAACCCGCACCACAAGATTCCAGATCCTGACACACCGTATTCTAGAATGCAGTATCCAAGGCAACCGTATCCTTGGAAACCTTATCCTAAGAAACCGCTTATCTCAGGAGGCCATTGTGCTCAGAACCCGCACCACAAGATTCTAGATCCTGACACACCGCATTCTAGAATGCAGTAACCAAGGCAACCGTATCCTTGGAAACCGTATCCTAGGAAACCGCTTATCTCAGGAGGCCATTGTGCTCAGAACCCGCACCACAATATTCTAGATCCTGACACACCGCATTCTAGAATGCAGTAACCAAGGCAACCATATCCTTGGAAACCGTATCCTAGGAATCCGCTTATCTCAGGAGGCCATTGTGCTCAGAACCCGCACCACAAGATTCTAGATCCTGACACACCGCATTCTACAATGCAGTATCCAAGGCAACCGTATCCTTGGAAACCTTATCCTAAGAAACCGCTTATCTCAGGAGGCCATTGTGCTCAAACCCGCACCACAAGATTCTAAATCCTGACACACCGCATTCTAGAATGCAGTATCCAAGGCAACAGTATCCTTGGAAACCGTATCCTAGGGAACCGCTTATCTCTGGAGGCCATTGTGCTCAGAACGCGAACCACAAGATTCTAGATCCTGACACACCGCATTCTAGAATGCAGTATCCAAGGCAACCGTATCCTTGGAAACCGTATCCTAGGAAACCGCTTATCTCAGGAGGCCATTGTGCTCAGAACCCGCACCACAAGGTTCTAGATCCTGACACACCGCATTCTAGAATGCAGTAACCAAGGCAACCGTATCCTTGGAAACCGTATCCTAGGAAACCGCTTATCTCAGGAGGCCATTGTGCTCAGAACCCGCACCACAAGATTCTAGATCCTGACGCACCGCATTCTAGAATGCAGTATCCAAGGCAACCGTATCCTTGGAGTCCGGCTCCTAGGAAACCGGGTATTCCTGGAGACTATTGTTCTCAGAACCCGGCCTATAATATTCTAGATACCCAACTGCACATTCTAAAACGCCGTTGCAAGGCAATTGTCCTTGGATAGCATATCCTAGGAAACCGCGTATCCCTGGAGACCATTCTGCTCTGAACCCGCCCGACAAGATTCTACGTCATGACACACCACGTTCTAGAACGCCGTATCCAAGGCAACCTTATACTTGGAAACCGTATCGTAGGAAACCGCTTATATCTGGAGGCCATTGTGCTCAGAACCCGCACCGCAAGATTCTAGATCCTGACTCACCACATTCAAGAACGCCGTATTTATGTCAACCATATCCTTGGAATCAGTATCCTAGGAAACCATGAAACCTTAGAGACCGTTGTGCTCAGAACACCTCACCCAAGAATCTGCATCCTGGCACAACTCATTTTTGAATGCAGTAATCAAGACAACCTTATTCTTGGAAACCGTATCCTAGGAAACCACTTATCTTTGGAGACCAATGTGCTCACACCCGTCCAACAAAATTCTAGATCGTGACACACCACATTCTAGAACGCCGAATCCAAGGCAAACGTATCCTTGAAAAAGGTATCCTAGAAAACCGCGTATCCCTGTAGACCATTGTGCTCAGAACCCGCCCCACAAGATTCTACATCCTGACACACCACGTTCTAGAAAGCCGTATCCAAGGCAACCTTAAACTTGGAAACCGTAACGTAGGATACCACTTATCTCCGGAGACCATTGTGCTCAGAACCCATCCCACAAGATTCTAGATCCTGACACCACATTCTAAAACGCAGGTTAAAAGGCAAACGTATCCTTGGAAACCGTATCCTAGGACACCGCTTATCACTGGAGACCAATGTGCTCAGAACCCGTCACACAAGATTCTAGATCCTCACAAACCACATTCTACAAAGCCGTATACAAGTATACCGTATCCTTGGAAACCGCATCCTAGGAACCCGCTTATCTCTGGAGACCATTGTGCTCAGAACCGACCCCACCAGATTCTAGATGGTGACACACCACTATCTAGAACACCGTACCCAGGGCAAATGTATCCTTTGAAACCGTAACCTAGGAAACCGCTTATCTCTGCAGACCAATGTGCTCAGAACCGGCACCACAAAATTGTAGATCGTGACACACCACAATCTAGAACGCCGTATCCAAGCCAACGGTATACTTGGAAACCGTATCATAGGAAACCGCTTATCTCAGGAGGCCATTGTGCTCAGAACCAGCACCACAAGATTCTAGATCCTGACACACCGCATTCTAGAACGCCGTATCCAAGGCAACCGTGTCCTTGGAAACCCTATCTTAGGAAACGGCTTATCTTTGGAGACCAATGTGCTCACACCCGTCCAACAAGATTCTAGATCCTGACACGCCACATTCTAGAACGCCGTATCCAAGGCAAACGTATACTTAGAAAACGTATCCTAGGAAACCTCTTATCTCAGGAGGCCATTGTGCTCAGAACCCGCACCACAACATTCTAGATCCTGACACACCACATTCTAGAACGCCATAACCAAGGCAACCGTATCCTTTCAAACCGTATCCTAAGAAACTGCTTATCTCAGGAGGCCATTGTGCTAAGAACCCGCCCCACAAGATTCTATATGCTGACACACCACTTTACAGAATGCCGTATCCAAGGCAAATGTATCCTTGGAAACCGTATCCTAGGAAACCACTTACCTCTAGAGAACAATGTGCTCAGAACCCGTCCCACAACATTCTAGATCGTGACACATCACATTTTTGAACTCCGTATCCAAGGCAATCGTATCCTTGGAAAACGTATCCTAGGAAACACTTATCTCTGGAGACCATAGTGCACAGAACCCGACCCACAAGATTCTAGATCCTGACACACCATATTCTAGAACGCCTTATCCAAGGCTACCGTATCCTGGAAAACGTATCCTAGGAAACCACTTATCTCAGGAGTCCATTGTGCTCAGAACCCGCACCACAATATTCTAGATCCTGACACACCGCGTTCTAGATTGCAGTATCCAAGGCCACCGTATCCTTGGAAACCGTATCCTAGGAAACCGCTTATATCTGATGCCCATTGTGCTTATAACCCGTCCACCAAGATACTAGATCGTAACACACCTCATTATGGATCGCCTTATCCAAGGCAACATATCCTTGTAAACTGTATCCTAAGAAATCGCTTATCTCTGGAGACCATTGTGCTCAGGTTTCGTCCCACAAGATTCCAGATCCTGACACACCTCATTCTGGAACGCCTTATGAAAGGCAAGCATATCCTTGGAAACCGTATACTAGGAAACGGTTTACCTCTGGAGAACAATGTGCTCATAACCCCTCCTACAAGATTCCAGATCCTGACAAACCACATTCTAGAAGGCCGTATGCAAGGCAACCGTATCCTTGGAAAAGTTATCCTAGCAAACCGGGTATCCCTGGAGACAATAGTGCTCATAACCCGCACCACAGATTCTAGATTCTTGCACACCACATTCTAGAATACCGTATCAGAGGCAAATGTACCCTTAGAAACCATATCCTAGGAAACCGCTTATCTCAGGAGGCCATTGTGCTCAGAACCCGCACCACAACATTCTAGAACCTGACACACCACATTCTAGAATGCAGTATCCAAGGCCACCGTATCCTTGGAAACCGTATCCTAGGAAACCGCTTATCTCAGGAGGCCATTGTGCACAGAACCCGCCCCACAAGATTCTAGATCCTGACACACCATATTCTAGAGGCCTTATCCAAGGCAACCGTATCCTTGGAAAACGTATCCTAGGAAACCGCTTATCTCAGGAGTCCATTGTGCTCAGAACTCGCACCACAAGATTCTAGATCCTGACACTCCGCGTTCTAGAATGCAGTATCCAAGGCGAGCGTATCGTTGCAAAGGGTATCCTAGGAAACCGCGTAACCCTGGAAACCATTGTACTCAGAACCCCCCCCACAAATTTCTAGATCCTGACGCCACATTCTAAAACGCAGTTTCCAAGGCAAACTTATCCTTGGAAACCGTATCCTAGGAAACCGCTTATCTCTGGAGACCATTGTGCTCAGAACCCTTCCCACAAGATTCTAGATCCTGACACACCACATTCTAGAACGCCGTATTCAGGGAACCGTATCTTGGAAACCGTATCCTAGGAAACCACCTATATCTGGAGTGCATTGTGCACAGAACCCGCCCCACAAGATTCTAAATCTTGACACACCACATTCTAGAACTCCGTATCCAAGGACACCGTATCCTTGGAAACCGTATCCTAAGAAACCGCTTATATCTGGAGGCCATTGTGCTCAGATCCGGCCGCACAATATTCTAGATCCTGACACACCACATTCTATAATGGCGTATGCAAGGCAACCGTATCCTTGGAGACCGTATCCTAGGAAACTCCATATCCCAGGACACTATTGTTCTCAGATCCCGTCCCACAAGATTCTAGATCCTGACACACCACGTTCTCGAACGCCGTATCCAAGGCAACCGTATCCTTGGAAACCGTATTCTTAGATACTGCTTATTTTTGGAGGCCATTGTGCTCAGAACCGTCTCCACAAGATTCTAGATCCTGACACACCACATTCTAGAACGCCGTATCTAAGGCAACCGTATCCTTGGAAACCGTATCCTAGGAAACCGCTTATCTCAGGAGGTCATTGTGCTCCGAACCCCCACCACAAGATTCTAGATCCTGACACACCGCATTCTAGAATGCAGTATCCAAGGCAACCGTATCCTTGGAGTCCGGCTCCTAGGAAATCGCCTATTCCTGGAGACTATTGTTCTCAGAACCCGGCCTATAAGATTCTAGATACTGAATTCCACATTCTGAAACTCCGTTGCAAGGCAATTGTATCCTTGGATAGCGTATCCTAGGAAACCGCATATCCCTGGAGACCATGGTGCTCAGAACCCGCCCCACAAGATTCTACATCCTGACACACCACGTTCTAGAACGCCGTATCCAAGGCAACCTTATACTTGGAAACCTTATCGTAGGAAACCTCTTATATCTGGAGGCCATTGTGCTCAGAACCCGCACCACAAGATTCTAGATCCTGACTCACCACATTCAAGAACGCCGTATTTATGTCAACCATATCCTTGGAATCAGTATCCTAGGACACCATGAAACCTTAGAGACCGTTGTGCTCAGAACACCTCACCCAAGAATCTGCATCCTGACACACCACATTTTTGAATGCAGTAATCAAGGCAACCTGATTCTTGGAAACCGTATTCTAGGAAACCGCTTATCTTTGGAGATCAATGTGCTCACACCCGTCCAACAAGATTCTAGATCCTGACACGCCACATTCTAGGACACGGAATCCAAGGCAAACGTATCCTTGAAAAAGGTATCCTAGGAAACCGCGTGTCCCTGGAGACCATTGTGCTCAGAACCCGCCCCACAATATTCTACATCCTGACACACCACGTTCTAGAAAGCCGTATCAAAGGCAACCTTAAACTTGGAAACCGTATCGTAGGAAACCACTTATCTCCGGAGACCATTGTGCTCAGAACCCATCCCACAAGATTCTAGATCCTGACACCACATTCTAAAACGCAGGTTAAAAGGCAAACGTATCCTTGGAAAAGGTATCCTAGGAAACCGCTTATCTCCAGAGTCCATTGTGCTAAGAACCCGCCCCACAATATTCTAGATGCTGACACACCACTTTCTAGAACGCCGTATCCAAACCAAATGTATCCTTGGACACCGTATCCTAGGAAACCGCTTATCACTGGAGACCAATGTTGTCAGAACCCGTCACACAAGATTCTAGATCCTCACAAACCACATTCTACAAAGCCATATCCAAAGATACCGTATCCTTGGAAACCGCATCCTAGGAACCCGCTTATCTCTGGAGACCATTGTGCTCAGAACCGGCCCCACCAGATTCTAGATGCTGACACACCACTATCTAGAACACCGTACCCAAGGCAAATGTATCCTTTGAAACCGTAACCTAGGAAACCGCTTATCTCTGCAGACCAATGTGCTCAGAACCGGCACCACAAAATTGTAGATCGTGACACACCACAATCTAGAACGCCGTATCCAAGCCAACCGTATACTTGGAAACCGTATCATAGGAAACCGCTTATCTCAGGAGGCCATTGTGCTCAGAACCAGCACCACAAGATTCTAGATCCTGACAAACCGCATTCTAGAATGCAGTATCAAAGGCAACCGTATCCTTGGAAACCGTATCCTAGGAAACCGCTTATCTTTGTAGACCAATGTGCTCACACCCGTCCAACAAGATTCTAGATCCTGACACACCACATTCTAGAACGCCGTATCCAAGGCAAACGTATACTTGGAAACCATATCCTAGGAAACCTCTTATCTCAGGAGGCCATTGTTTTCAGAACCCGCACCACAACATTCTAGATCCTGACACACCACATCTAGAATGCCTTGTCCAAGGCAACCGTATACTTGGAGACCGTATCCTAGGAAACCGCATATCCCTGGAGACCATTATACTCAGAACCCGTCCCACAAGATTCTAGATCCTGATACACCACATCCTGGAATGCCGTATCCAAGGCAAACGTATCGTTGCAAAGGTATCCTAGGAAACCGCGTAACCCTGGAAACCATTGTACTCAGAACCCCCCCCACAAGATTCTGGATCCTGACAGAACACATTCTTAAACGCAGTATCCACGGCAACCGTATATTTGGAAACCGTATCGTAGGAAACCGCTTATCTCTGGCGACCATTATTTTCAGAATCTGTCCCCAAGATTCTAGATCCTGACACTCCACATTCTATAATGGCATATGCAAGGCATCCGTATCCTTGGAGACCGTATCCTAGCAAACCGCGTATCCCAGAGACTATTGTGCTAAGAACCCGCACCACAAGATTCTAGATGCTGACACACCACGTTCTCGAACACCGTATCCAAGGCAACCGTATCCTTGGAAACCGAATCCTAGGAAACCGCTTATCTCTGGAGACCATTGTGCTCAGAACCCGCCCCACAAGATTCTAAATCCTGACACACCACATTCTAGAACTCCGTATCCAAGGCCACCGTATCCTTGGAAACCGTATCCTAGGAAACCGCTTATATCTGGAGGCCATTGTGCTCAGATCAGGCCGCACAATATTCTAGATCCTGACACACCACATTCTATAATGGTGTATGCAAGGCAACCGTATCCTTGGAGACCGTATCCTAGGAAACTCCATATCCCAGGAAACTATTGTTCTCAGATCCCGTCCCACAAGACACTAAATCCTGACACACCACGGTCTCGAACGCCGTATCCAAGACAACCGTATCCTTGGAAACCGTATTCTTCGAAACTGCTTATTTTTGGAGGCCATTGTGCTCAGAACCGTCCCCACAAGATTCTAGATCCTGACACACCACATTCTAGAACGCCGTATCTAAGGCAACCGTATCCTTGGAAACCGTATCCTAGGAAACCGCTTATCTCAGGAGGCCATTGTGCTCCGAACCCCCACCACAAGATTCTAGATCCTGACACACCGCATTCTAGAATGCAGTATCCAAGGCAACCGTATCCTTGGAGTCCGGCTCCTAGGAAACCGGGTATTCCTGGAGACTATTGTTCTCAGAACCCGGCCTATAAGATTCTAGATACTGAACTGCACATTCTAAAACGCCGTTGCAAGGCAATTGTATCCTTGGATAGCATATCCTAGGAAACCGCGTATCCCTGGAGACCATTCTGCTCTGAACCCGCCCGACAAGATTCTACGTCATGACACACCACGTTCTAGAACGCCGTATCCAAGGCAACCTTATACTTGGAAACCGTATCGTAGGAAACCGCTTATATCTGGAGGCCATTGTGCTCAGAACCCGCACCGCAAGATTCTAGATCCTGACTCACCACATTCAAGAACGCCGTATTTATGTCAACCATATCCTTGGAATCAGTATCCTAGGAAACCATGAAACCTTAGAGACCGTTGTGCTCAGAACACCTCACCCAAGAATCTGCATCCTGGCACAACTCATTTTTGAATGCAGTAATCAAGGCAACCTTATTCTTGGAAACCGTATCCTAGGAAACCACTTATCTTTGGAGACCAATGTGCTCACACCCGTCCAACAAAATTCTAGATCGTGACACACCACATTCTAGAACGCCGAATCCAAGGCAAACGTATCCTTGAAAAAGGTATCCTAGAAAACCGCGTATCCCTCTAGACCATTGTGCTCAGAACCCGCCCCACAAGAATCTACATCCTGACACACCACGTTCTAGAAAGCCGAATCCAAGGCAACCTTAAACTTGGAAACCGTAACGTAGGATACCACTTATCTCCGGAGACCATTGTGCTCAGAACCCATCCCACAAGATTCTAGATCCTGACACCACATTCTAAAACGCAGGTTAAAAGGCAAACGTATCCTTGGAAACCGTATCCTAGGACACCACTTATCACTGGAGACCAATGTGCTCAGAACCAGCACCACAAGATTCTAGATCCTGACACACCGCATTCTAGAACGCCGTATCCAAGGCAACCGTGTCCTTGGAAACCCTATCTTAGGAAACGGCTTATCTTTGGAGACCAATGTGCTCACACCCGTCCAACAAGATTCTAGATCCTGACACGCCACATTCTAGAACGCCGTATCCAAGGCAAACGTATACTTGGAAAACGTATCCTAGGAAACCTCTTATCTCAGGAGGCCATTGTGCTCAGAACCCGCACCACAACATTCTAGATCCTGACACACCACATTCTAGAACGCCATAACCAAGGCAACCGTATCCTTTCAAACCGTATCCTAAGAAACTGCTTATCTCAGGAGGCCATTGTGCTAAGAACCCGCCCCACAAGATTCTATATGCTGACACACCACTTTACAGAATGCCGTATCCAAGGCAAATGTATCCTTGGAAACCGTATCCTAGGAAACCACTTACCTCTAGAGAACAATGTGCTCAGAACCCGTCCCACAACATTCTAGATCGTGACACATCACATTTTTGAACTCCGTATCCAAGGCAATCGTATCCTTGGAAAACGTATCCTAGGAAACACTTATCTCTGGAGACCATTGTGCACAGAACCCGACCCACAAGATTCTAGATCCTGACACACCACATTCTAGAACGCCGTATTCAGGGAACCGTATCTTGGAAACCGTATCCTAGGAAACCGCCTATATCTGGAGTGCATTGTGCACAGAACCCGCCCCACAAGATTCTAAATCTTGACACACCACATTCTAGAACTCCGTATCCAAGGACACCGTATCCTTGGAAACCGTATCCTAGGAAACCGCTTATATCTGGAGGCCATTGTGCTCAGATCCGGCCGCACAATATTCTAGATCCTGACACACCACATTCTATAATGGCGTATGCAAGGCAACCGTATCCTTGGAGACCGTATCCTAGGAAACTCCATATCCCAGGACACTATTGTTCTCAGATCCCGTCCCACAAGATTCTAGATCCTGACACACCACGTTCTCGAACGCCGTATCCAAGGCAACCGTATCCTTGGAAACCGTATTCTTAGATACTGCTTATTTTTGGAGGCCATTGTGCTCAGAACCGTCCCCACAAGATTCTAGATCCTGACACACCACATTCTAGAACGCCGTATCTAAGGCAACCGTATCCTTGGAAACCGTATCCTAGGAAACCGCTTATCTCAGGAGGTCATTGTGCTCCGAACCCCCACCACAAGATTCTAGATCCTGACACACCGCATTCTAGAATGCAGTATCCAAGGCAACCGTATCCTTGGAGTCCGGCTCCTAGGAAATCGCCTATTCCTGGAGACTATTGTTCTCAGAACCCGGCCTATAAGATTCTAGATACTGAATTCCACATTCTGAAACTCCGTTGCAAGGCAATTGTATCCTTGGATAGCGTATCCTAGGAAACCGCATATCCCTGGAGACCATGGTGCTCAGAACCCGCCCCACAAGATTCTACATCCTGACACACCACGTTCTAGAACGCCGTATCCAAGGCAACCTTATACTTGGAAACCTTATCGTAGGAAACCTCTTATATCTGGAGGCCATTGTGCTCAGAACCCGCACCACAACATTCTAGATCCTGACACACCACATTCTAGAACGCCATAACCAAGGCAACCGTATCCTTTCAAACCGTATCCTAAGAAACTGCTTATCTCAGGAGGCCATTGTGCTAAGAACCCGCCCCACAAGATTCTATATGCTGACACACCACTTTACAGAATGCCGTATCCAAGGCAAATGTATCCTTGGAAACGGTATCCTAGGAAACCACTTACCTCTAGAGAACAATGTGCTCAGAACCCGTCCCACAACATTCTAGATCGTGACACATCACATTTTTGAACTCCGTATCCAAGGCAATCGTATCCTTGGAAAACGTATCCTAGGAAACACTTATCTCTGGAGACCATTGTGCACAGAACCCGACCCACAAGATTCTAGATCCTGACACACCATATTCTAGAACGCCTTATCCAAGGCTACCGTATCCTGGAAAACGTATCCTAGGAAACCACTTATCTCAGTAGTCCATTGTGCTCAGAACCCGCACCACAAGATTCTAGATCCTGACACACCGCGTTCTAGATTGCAGTATCCAAGGCCACCGTATCCTTGGAAACCGTATCCTAGGAAACCGCTTATATCTGATGCCCATTGTGCTTATAACCCGTCCACCAAGATACTAGATCGTAACACACCTCATTATGGATCGCCTTATCCAAGGCAACATATCCTTGTAAACTGTATCCTAAGAAATCGCTTATCTCTGGAGACCATTGTGCTCAGGTTTCGTCCCACAAGATTCCAGATCCTGACACACCTCATTCTGGAACGCCTTATGAAAGGCAAGCATATCCTTGGAAACCGTATACTAGGAAACGGTTTACCTCTGGAGAACAATGTGCTCATAACCCCTCCTACAAGATTCCAGATCCTGACAAACCACATTCTAGAAGGCCGTATGCAAGGCAACCGTATCCTTGGAAAAGTTATCCTAGGAAACCGGGTATCCCTGGAGACAATAGTGCTCATAACCCGCACCACAGATTCTAGATTCTTGCACACCACATTCTAGAATACCGTATCAGAGGCAAATGTACCCTTAGAAACCATATCCTAGGAAACCGCTTATCTCAGGAGGCCATTGTGCTCAGAACCCGCACCACAACATTCTAGAACCTGACACACCACATTCTAGAATGCAGTATCCAAGGCCACCGTATCCTTGGAAACCGTATCCTAGGAAACCGCTTATCTCAGGAGGCCATTGTGCACAGAACCCGCCCCACAAGATTCTAGATCCTGACACACCATATTCTAGAGGCCTTATCCAAGGCAACCGTATCCTTGGAAAACGTATCCTAGGAAACCGCTTATCTCAGGAGTCCATTGTGCTCAGAACTCGCACCACAAGATTCTAGATCCTGACACTCCGCGTTCTAGAATGCAGTATCCAAGGCGAGCGTATCGTTGCAAAGGGTATCCTAGGAAACCGCGTAACCCTGGAAACCATTGTACTCAGAACCCCCGCCACAAATTTCTAGATCCTGACGCCACATTCTAAAACGCAGTTTCCAAGGCAAACTTATCCTTGGAAACCGTATCCTAGGAAACCGCTTATCTCTGGAGACCATTGTGCTCAGAACCCTTCCCACAAGATTCTAGATCCTGACACACCACATTCTAGAACGCCGTATTCAGGGAACCGTATCTTGGAAACCGTATCCTAGGAAACCACCTATATCTGGAGTGCATTGTGCACAGAACCCGCCCCACAAGATTCTAAATCTTGACACACCACATTCTAGAACTCCGTATCCAAGGACACCGTATCCTTGGAAACCGTATCCTAGGAAACCGCTTATATCTGGAGGCCATTGTGCTCAGATCCGGCCGCACAATATTCTAGATCCTGACACACCACATTCTATAATGGCATATGCAAGGCAACCGTATCCTTGGAGACCGTATCCTAGGAAACTCCATATCCCAGGACACTATTGTTCTCAGATCCCGTCCCACAAGATTCTAGATCCTGACACACCACGTTCTCGAACGCCGTATCCAAGGCAACCGTATCCTTGGAAACCGTATTCTTAGATACTGCTTATTTTTGGAGGCCATTGTGCTCAGAACCGTCCCCACAAGATTCTAGATCCTGACACACCGTATTCTAGAATGCAGTATCCAAGGCAACCGTATCCTTGGAAACCTTATCCTAGGAAACCGCTTATCTCAGGAGGCCATTGTGCTCAGAACCCGCACCACAAGATTCTAGATCCTGACACACCGCATTCTAGAATGCAGTAACCAAGGCAACCATATCCTTGGAAACCGTATCCTAGGAAACCGCTTATCTCAGGAGGCCATTGTGCTCAGAACCCGCACCACAAGATTCTAGATCCTGACACACCGCATTCTAGAATGCAGTATCCAAGGCAACAGTATCCTTGGAAACCGTATCCTAGGAAACCGCTATCTCTGGAGGCCATTGTGCTCTGAACGCGAACCACAAGATTCTAGATCCTGACACACCGCATTCTAGAATGCAGTATCCAAGGCAACCGTATCCTTGGAAACCGTATCCTAGGAAACCGCTTATCTCAGGAGGCCATTGTGCTCAGAACCCGCACCACAAGATTCTAGATCCTGACACACCGCATTCTAGAATGCAGTAACGAAGGCAACCGTATCCTTGGAAACCGTATCCTAGGAAACCGCTTATCTCAGGAGGCCATTGTGCTCAGATCCCGAACCACAAGATTCTAGACCCTGACACACCGCATTCTAGAATGCAGTATCCAAGGCAACCGTATCCTTGGAAACCGTATCCTAGGAAACCGCTTATCTCAGGAGGCCGTTGTGCTCAGAACCCGCACCACAAGATTCTAGATCCTGACACACCGCATTCTAGAATGCAGTATCCAAGGCAACCGTATCCTTGGAAACCGTATCCTAGGAAACCGCATCCTAGGAAACCGCTTATCTCAGGAGGCCATTGTGCTCTGAACGCGAACCACAATAGTCTAGATCCTGACACACCGCATTCTAGAATGCAGTATCCAAGGCAACCGTATCCTTGGAAACCGTATCCTAGGAAACCGCTTATCTCAGGAGGCCATTGTGCTCAGAACCCGCACCACAAGGTTCTAGACCCTGACACACCGCATTCTAGAATGCAGTATCCAACGCAACCGTATCCTTGGAAACCGTATCCTAGGAAACCGCTTATCTCAGGAGGCCATTGTGCTCAGAACCCGCACCACAAGGTTCTAGACCCTGACACACCGCATTCTAGAATGCAGTATCCAACGCAACCGTATCCTTGGAAACCGTATCCTAGGAAACGGCTTACTCTGGAGGCCATTGTGCTCAGAACCCGCACCACAAGGTTCTAGATCCTGACACACCGCATTCTAGAATGCAGTATCCAAGGCAACCGTATCCTTGGAAACCTTATCCTAGGAAACCGCTTATCTCAGGAGGCCATTGTGCTCAGAACCCGCACCACAAGATTCTAGATCCTGACACACCGCATTCTAGAATGCAGTATCCAAGGCAACAGTATCCTTGGAAACCGTATCCTAGGAAACCGCTTATCTCTGGAGGCCATTGTGCTCAGAACGCGAACCACAAGATTCTAGATCCTGACACACCGCATTCTAGAATGCAGTATCCAAGGCAACCGTATCCTTGGAAACCGTATCCTAGGAAACCGCTTATCTCAGGAGGCCATTGTGCTCAGAACCCGCACCACAAGATTCTAGATCCTGACACACCGCATTCTAGAATGCAGTAACCAAGGCAACCGTATCCTTGGAAACCGTATCCTAGGAAACCGCTCTTCTCAGGAGGCCATTGTGCTCAGAACCCGCACCACAAGATCTAGATCCTGACACACCGCATTCTAGAATGCAGTAACCAAGGCAACCGTATCCTTGGAAACCGTATCCTAGGAAACCGCTTATCTCAGGAGGCCGTTGTGCTCAGAACCCGCACCACAAGATTCTAGATCCTGACACACCGCATTCTAGAATGCAGTATCCAAGGCAACCGTATCCTTGGAAACCGTATCCTAGGAAACCGCTTATCTCAGGAGGCCATTGTGCTCTGAACGCGAACCACAATATTCTAGATCCTGACACACCGCATTCTAGAATGCAGTATCCAAGGCAACCGTATCCTTGGAAACCGTATCCTAGGAAACCGCTTATCTCAAGAGGCCATTGTGCTCAGAACCCGCACCACAAGGTTCTAGACCCTGACACACCGCATTCTAGAATGCAGTATCCAACGCAACCGTATCCTTGGAAACCGTATCCTAGGAAACGGCTTACTCTGGAGGCCATTGTGCTCAGAACCCGCACCACAAGGTTCTAGATCCTGACACACCGCATTCTAGAATGCAGTATCCAAGGCAACCGTATCCTTGGAAACCGTATCCTAGGAAACCGCTTATCTCAGGAGGCCATTGTGCTCAGAACCCGCACCACAAGGTTCTAGACCCTGACACACCGCATTCTAGAATGCAGTATCCAAGGCAACCGTATCCTTGGAAACCTTATCCTAGGAAACCGCTTATCTCAGGAGGCCATTGTGCTAGAACCCGCACCACAAGATTCTAGATCCTGACACACCGCATTCTAGAATGCAGTATCCAAGGCAACAGTATCCTTGGAAACCGTATCCTAGGAAACCGCTTATCTCTGGAGGCCATTGTGCTCAGAACGCGAACCACAAGATTCTAGATCCTGACACACCGCATTCTAGAATGCAGTATCCAAGGCAACCGTATCCTTGGAAACCGTATCCTAGCAAACCGCTTATCTCAGGAGGCCATTGTGCTCAGAACCCGCACCACAAGATTCTAGATCCTGACACACCGCATTCTAGAATGCAGTAACCAAGGCAACCGTATCCTTGGAAACCGTATCCTAGGAAACCGCTCTTCTCAGGAGGCCATTGTGCTCAGAACCCGCACCACAAGATTCTAGATCCTGATACACCGCATTCTAGAATGCAGTAACCAAGGCAACCGTATCCTTGGAAACTGTATCCTAGGAAACCGCTTATCTCAGGAGGCCATTGTGCTCAGAACCCGCACCACAATATTCTAGATCCTGACACACCGAATTCTAGAATGCAGTAACCAAGGCAACCATATCCTTGGAAACCGTATCCTAGGAATCCGCTTATCTCAGGAGGCCATTGTGCTCAGAACCCGCACCACAAGATTCTAGATCCTGACACACCGCATTCTACAATGCAGTATCCAAGGCAACCGTATCCTTGGAAACCTTATCCTAGGAAACCGCTTATCTCAGGAGGCCATTGTGCTCAGAACCCGCACCACAAGATTCTAGATCCTGACACACCGCATTCTAGAATGCAGTATCCAAGGCAACAGTATCCTTGGAAACCGTATCCTAGGAAACCGCTATCTCTGGAGGCCATTGTGCTCTGAACGCGAACCACAATAGTCTAGATCCTGACACACCGCATTCTAGAATGCAGTATCCAAGGCAACCGTATCCTTGGAAACCGTATCCTAGGAAACCGCTTATCTCAGGAGGCCATTGTGCTCAGAACCCGCACCACAAGGTTCTAGACCCTGACACACCGCATTCTAGAATGCAGTATCCAACGCAACCGTATCCTTGGAAACCGTATCCTAGGAAACCGCTTATCTCAGGAGGCCATTGTGCTCAGAACCCGCACCACAAGGTTCTAGACCCTGACACACCGCATTCTAGAATGCAGTATCCAACGCAACCGTATCCTTGGAAACCGTATCCTAGGAAACGGCTTACTCTGGAGGCCATTGTGCTCAGAACCCGCACCACAAGGTTCTAGATCCTGACACACCGCATTCTAGAATGCAGTATCCAAGGCAACCGTATCCTTGGAAACCGTATCCTAGGAAACCGCTTATCTCAGGAGGCCATTGTGCTCAGAACCCGCACCACAAGGTTCTAGACCCTGACACACCGCATTCTAGAATGCAGTATCCAAGGCAACCGTATCCTTGGAAACCTTATCCTAGGAAACCGCTTATCTCAGGAGGCCATTGTGCTCAGAACCCGCACCACAAGATTCTAGATCCTGACACACCGCATTCTAGAATGCAGTATCCAAGGCAACAGTATCCTTGGAAACCGTATCCTAGGAAACCGCTTATCTCTGGAGGCCATTGTGCTCAGAACGCGAACCACAAGATTCTAGATCCTGACACACCGCATTCTAGAATGCAGTATCCAAGGCAACCGTATCCTTGGAAACCGTATCCTAGGAAACCGCTTATCTCAGGAGGCCATTGTGCTCAGAACCCGCACCACAAGATTCTAGATCCTGACACACCGCATTCTAGAATGCAGTAACCAAGGCAACCGTATCCTTGGAAACCGTATCCTAGGAAACCGCTCTTCTCAGGAGGCCATTGTGCTCAGAACCCGCACCACAAGATCTAGATCCTGACACACCGCATTCTAGAATGCAGTAACCAAGGCAACCGTATCCTTGGAAACCGTATCCTAGGAAACCGCTTATCTCAGGAGGCCGTTGTGCTCAGAACCCGCACCACAAGATTCTAGATCCTGACACACCGCATTCTAGAATGCAGTATCCAAGGCAACCGTATCCTTGGAAACCGTATCCTAGGAAACCGCTTATCTCAGGAGGCCATTGTGCTCTGAACGCGAACCACAATATTCTAGATCCTGACACACCGCATTCTAGAATGCAGTATCCAAGGCAACCGTATCCTTGGAAACCGTATCCTAGGAAACCGCTTATCTCAAGAGGCCATTGTGCTCAGAACCCGCACCACAAGGTTCTAGACCCTGACACACCGCATTCTAGAATGCAGTATCCAACGCAACCGTATCCTTGGAAACCGTATCCTAGGAAACGGCTTACTCTGGAGGCCATTGTGCTCAGAACCCGCACCACAAGGTTCTAGATCCTGACACACCGCATTCTAGAATGCAGTATCCAAGGCAACCGTATCCTTGGAAACCGTATCCTAGGAAACCGCTTATCTCAGGAGGCCATTGTGCTCAGAACCCGCACCACAAGGTTCTAGACCCTGACACACCGCATTCTAGAATGCAGTATCCAAGGCAACCGTATCCTTGGAAACCTTATCCTAGGAAACCGCTTATCTCAGGAGGCCATTGTGCTAGAACCCGCACCACAAGATTCTAGATCCTGACACACCGCATTCTAGAATGCAGTATCCAAGGCAACAGTATCCTTGGAAACCGTATCCTAGGAAACCGCTTATCTCTGGAGGCCATTGTGCTCAGAACGCGAACCACAAGATTCTAGATCCTGACACACCGCATTCTAGAATGCAGTATCCAAGGCAACCGTATCCTTGGAAACCGTATCCTAGCAAACCGCTTATCTCAGGAGGCCATTGTGCTCAGAACCCGCACCACAAGATTCTAGATCCTGACACACCGCATTCTAGAATGCAGTAACCAAGGCAACCGTATCCTTGGAAACCGTATCCTAGGAAACCGCTCTTCTCAGGAGGCCATTGTGCTCAGAACCCGCACCACAAGATTCTAGATCCTGATACACCGCATTCTAGAATGCAGTAACCAAGGCAACCGTATCCTTGGAAACTGTATCCTAGGAAACCGCTTATCTCAGGAGGCCATTGTGCTCAGAACCCGCACCACAATATTCTAGATCCTGACACACCGCATTCTAGAATGCAGTAACCAAGGCAACCATATCCTTGGAAACCGTATCCTAGGAATCCGCTTATCTCAGGAGGCCATTGTGCTCAGAACCCGCACCACAAGATTCTAGATCCTGACACACCGCATTCTACAATGCAGTATCCAAGGCAACCGTATCCTTGGAAACCTTATCCTAGGAAACCGCTTATCTCAGGAGGCCATTGTGCTCAGAACCCGCACCACAAGATTCTAGATCCTGACACACCGCATTCTAGAATGCAGTATCCAAGGCAACAGTATCCTTGGAAACCGTATCCTAGGAAACCGCTATCTCTGGAGGCCATTGTGCTCTGAACGCGAACCACAAGATTCTAGATCCTGACACACCGCATTCTAGAATGCAGTATCCAAGGCAACCGTATCCTTGGAAACCGTATCCTAGGAAACCGCTTATCTCAGGAGGCCATTGTGCTCAGAACCCGCACCACAAGATTCTAGATCCTGACACACCGCATTCTAGAATGCAGTAACGAAGGCAACCGTATCCTTGGAAACCGTATCCTAGGAAACCGCTTATCTCAGGAGGCCATTGTGCTCAGATCCCGAACCACAAGATTCTAGACCCTGACACACCGCATTCTAGAATGCAGTATCCAAGGCAACCGTATCCTTGGAAACCGTATCCTAGGAAACCGCTTATCTCAGGAGGCCGTTGTGCTCAGAACCCGCACCACAAGATTCTAGATCCTGACACACCGCATTCTAGAATGCAGTATCCAAGGCAACCGTATCCTTGGTAACCGTATCCTAGGAAACCGCTTATCTCAGGAGGCCATTGTGCTCTGAACGCGAACCACAATAGTCTAGATCCTGACACACCGCATTCTAGAATGCAGTATCCAAGGCAACCGTATCCTTGGAAACCGTATCCTAGGAAACCGCTTATCTCAGGAGGCCATTGTGCTCAGAACCCGCACCACAAGGTTCTAGACCCTGACACACCGCATTCTAGAATGCAGTATCCAACGCAACCGTATCCTTGGAAACCGTATCCTAGGAAACCGCTTATCTCAGGAGGCCATTGTGCTCAGAACCCGCACCACAAGGTTCTAGACCCTGACACACCGCATTCTAGAATGCAGTATCCAACGCAACCGTATCCTTGGAAACCGTATCCTAGGAAACGGCTTACTCTGGAGTCCATTGTGCTCAGAACCCGCACCACAAGGTTCTAGATCCTGACACACCGCATTCTAGAATGCAGTATCCAAGGCAACCGTATCCTTGGAAACCGTATCCTAGGAAACCGCTTATCTCAGGAGGCCATTGTGCTCAGAACCCGCACCACAAGGTTCTAGACCCTGACACACCGCATTCTAGAATGCAGTATCCAAGGCAACCGTATCCTTGGAAACCTTATCCTAGGAAACCGCTTATCTCAGGAGGCCATTGTGCTCAGAACCCGCACCACAAGATTCTAGATCCTGACACACCGCATTCTAGAATGCAGTATCCAAGGCAACAGTATCCTTGGAAACCGTATCCTAGGAAACCGCTTATCTCTGGAGGCCATTGTGCTCAGAACGCGAACCACAAGATTCTAGATCCTGACACACCGCATTCTAGAATGCAGTATCCAAGGCAACCGTATCCTTGGAAACCGTATCCTAGGAAACCGCTTATCTCAGGAGGCCATTGTGCTCAGAACCCGCACCACAAGATTCTAGATCCTGACACACCGCATTCTAGAATGCAGTAACCAAGGCAACCGTATCCTTGGAAACCGTATCCTAGGAAACCGCTCTTCTCAGGAGGCCATTGTGCTCAGAACCCGCACCACAAGATCTAGATCCTGACACACCGCATTCTAGAATGCAGTAACCAAGGCAACCGTATCCTTGGAAACCGTATCCTAGGAAACCGCTTATCTCAGGAGGCCGTTGTGCTCAGAACCCGCACCACAAGATTCTAGATCCTGACACACCGCATTCTAGAATGCAGTATCCAAGGCAACCGTATCCTTGGAAACCGTATCCTAGGAAACCGCTTATCTCAGGAGGCCATTGTGCTCTGAACGCGAACCACAATATTCTAGATCCTGACACACCGCATTCTAGAATGCAGTATCCAAGGCAACCGTATCCTTGGAAACCGTATCCTAGGAAACCGCTTATCTCAGGAGGCCATTGTGCTCAGAACCCGCACCACAAGGTTCTAGACCCTGACACACCGCATTCTAGAATGCAGTATCCAACGCAACCTTATCCTTGGAAACCGTATCCTAGGAAACGGCTTACTCTGGAGGCCATTGTGCTCAGAACCCGCACCACAAGGTTCTAGATCCTGACACACCGCATTCTAGAATGCAGTATCCAAGGCAACCGTATCCTTGGAAACCGTATCCTAGGAAACCGCTTATCTCAGGAGGCCATTGTGCTCAGAACCCGCACCACAAGGTTCTAGACCCTGACACACCGCATTCTAGAATGCAGTATCCAAGGCAACCGTATCCTTGGAAACCTTATCCTAGGAAACCGCTTATCTCAGGAGGCCATTGTGCTCAGATCCCGCACCACAAGATTCTAGATCCTGACACACCGCATTCTAGAATGCAGTATCCAAGGCAACAGTATCCTTGGAAACCGTATCCTAGGAAACCGCTTATCTCTGGAGGCCATTGTGCTCAGAACGCGAACCACAAGATTCTAGATCCTGACACACCGCATTCTAGAATGCAGTATCCAAGGCAACCGTATCCTTGGAAACCGTATCCTAGGAAACCGCTTATCTCAGGAGGCCATTGTGCTCAGAACCCGCACCACAAGATTCTAGATCCTGACACACCGCATTCTAGAATGCAGTAACCAAGGCAACCGTATCCTTGGAAACCGTATCCTAGGAAACCGCTCTTCTCAGGAGGCCATTGTGCTCAGAACCCGCACCACAAGATTCTAGATCCTGATACACCGCATTCTAGAATGCAGTAACCAAGGCAACCGTATCCTTGGAAACCGTATCCTAGGAAACCGCTTATCTCAGGAGGCCTTTGTGCTCAGAACCCGCACCACAAGATTCTAGATCCTTACACACCGCATTCTAGAATGCAGTAACCAAGGCAACCGTATCCTTGGAAACCGTATCCTAGGAAACGGCTTACTCTGGAGGCCATTGTGCTCAGAACCCGCACCACAAGATTCTAGACCCTGACACACCGCATTCTAGAATGCAGTATCCAAGGCAACCGTATCCTTGGAAACCGTATCCTAGGAAACCGCTTATCTCAGGAGGCCGTTGTGCTCAGAACCCGCACCACAAGATTCTAGATCCTGACACACCGCATTCTAGAATGCAGTATCCAAGGCAACCGTATCCTTGGAAACCGTATCCTAGGAAACCGCTTATCTCAGGAGGCCATTGTGCTCTGAACGCGAACCACAATAGTCTAGATCCTGACACACCGCATTCTAGAATGCAGTATCCAAGGCAACCGTATCCTTGGAAACCGTATCCTAGGAAACCGCTTATCTCAGGAGGCCATTGTGCTCAGAACCCGCACCACAAGGTTCTAGACCCTGACACACCGCATTCTAGAATGCAGTATCCAACGCAACCGTATCCTTGGAAACCGTATCCTAGGAAACCGCTTATCTCAGGAGGCCATTGTGCTCAGAACCCGCACCACAAGGTTCTAGACCCTGACACACCGCATTCTAGAATGCAGTATCCAACGCAACCGTATCCTTGGAAACCGTATCCTAGGAAACGGCTTACTCTGGAGTCCATTGTGCTCAGAACCCGCACCACAAGGTTCTAGATCCTGACACACCGCATTCTAGAATGCAGTATCCAAGGCAACCGTATCCTTGGAAACCGTATCCTAGGAAACCGCTTATCTCAGGAGGCCATTGTGCTCAGAACCCGCACCACAAGGTTCTAGACCCTGACACACCGCATTCTAGAATGCAGTATCGAAGGCAACCGTATCCTTGGAAACCTTATCCTAGGAAACCGCTTATCTCAGGAGGCCATTGTGCTCAGAACCCGCACCACAAGATTCTAGATCCTGACACACCGCATTCTAGAATGCAGTAACCAAGGCAACCGTATCCTTGGAAACCGTATCCTAGGAAACCGCTTATCTCAGGAGGCCGTTGTGCTCAGAACCCGCACCACAAGATTCTAGACCCTGACACACCGCATTCTAGAATGCAGTATCCAACGCAACCGTATCCTTGGAAACCGTATCCTAGGAAACCGCTTATCTCAGGAGGCCATTGTGCTCTGAACGCGAACCACAATATTCTAGATCCTGACACACCGCATTCTAGAATGCAGTATCCAAGGCAACCGTATCCTTGGAAACCGTATCCTAGGAAACCGCTTATCTCAGGAGGCCATTGTGCTCAGAACCCGCACCACAAGGTTCTAGACCCTGACACACCGCATTCTAGAATGCAGTATCCAACGCAACCGTATCCTTGGAAACCGTATCCTAGGAAACGGCTTACTCTGGAGGCCATTGTGCTCAGAACCCGCACCACAAGGTTCTAGATCCTGACACACCGCATTCTAGAATGCAGTATCCAAGGCAACCGTATCCTTGGAAACCGTATCCTAGGAAACCGCTTATCTCAGGAGGCCATTGTGCTCAGAACCCGCACCACAAGGTTCTAGACCCTGACACACCGCATTCTAGAATGCAGTATCCAAGGCAACCGTATCCTTGGAAACCTTATCCTAGGAAACCGCTTATCTCAGGAGGCCATTGTGCTCAGATCCCGCACCACAAGATTCTAGATCCTGACACACCGCATTCTAGAATGCAGTATCCAAGGCAACAGTATCCTTGGAAACCGTATCCTAGGAAACCGCTTATCTCTGGAGGCCATTGTGCTCAGAACGCGAACCACAAGATTCTAGATCCTGACACACCGCATTCTAGAATGCAGTATCCAAGGCAACCGTATCCTTGGAAACCGTATCCTAGGAAACCGCTTATCTCAGGAGGCCATTGTGCTCAGAACCCGCACCACAAGATTCTAGATCCTGACACACCGCATTCTAGAATGCAGTAACCAAGGCAACCGTATCCTTGGAAACCGTATCCTAGGAAACCGCTCTTCTCAGGAGGCCATTGTGCTCAGAACCCGCACCACAAGATTCTAGATCCTGATACACCGCATTCTAGAATGCAGTAACCAAGGCAACCGTATCCTTGGAAACCGTATCCTAGGAAACCGCTTATCTCAGGAGGCCGTTGTGCTCAGAACCCGCACCACAAGATTCTAGATCCTTACACACCGCATTCTAGAATGCAGTAACCAAGGCAACCGTATCCTTGGAAACCGTATCCTAGGAAACGGCTTACTCTGGAGGCCATTGTGCTCAGAACCCGCATCACAAGATTCTAGATCCTGACACACCGCATTCTAGAATGCAGTAACCAAGGCAACCGTATCCTTGGAAACCGTATCCTAGGAAACCGCTTATCTCAGGAGGCCATTGTGCTCAGAACCCGCACCACAAGATTCTAGACCCGGACACACCGCATTCTAGAATGCAGTATCCAAGGCAACCGTATCCTTGGAAACCGTATCCTAGGAAACCGCTTATCTCAGGAGGCTATTGTGCTCAGAACCCGCACCACAAGATTCTAGATCCTGACACACCGCATTCTAGAATGCAGTAACCAAGGCAACCGTATCCTTGGAAACAGTATCCTAGGAAACCGCTCTTCTCAGGAGGCCATTGTGCTCAGAACCCGCACCACAAGATTCTAGATCCTGACACACCGCATTCTAGAATGCAGTAACCAAGGCAACCGTATCCTTGGAAACCGTATCCTAGGAAACCGCTTATCTCTGGAGGCCGTTGTGCTCAGAACCCGCACCACAAGATTCTAGACCCTGACACACCGCATTCTAGAATGCAGTATCCAACGCAACCGTATCCTTGGAAACGGTATCCTAGGAAACCGCTTATCTCAGGAGGCCGTTGTGCTCAGAACCCGCAACACAAGATTCTAGATCCTGACAAACCGCATTCTAGATTGCAGTAACCAAGGCAACCGTATCCTTGGAAACCGTATCATAGGAAACGGATTACTCTGGAAGCCATTGTGCTCAGAACCCGCACCACAAGATTCCAGATCCTGACACACCGTATTCTAGAATGCAGTAACCAAGGCAACCGTATCCTTGGATACCGTATCCTAGGAAACCGCTTATCTCAGGAGGCCATTGTGCTCAGAACCCGCACCACAAGATTCTAGACCCTGACACACCGCATTCTAGAATGCAGTATCCAAGGCAACCGTATCCTTGGAAACCGTATCCTAGGAAACCGCTTATCTCAGGAGGCCATTGTGCTCAGAACCCGCACCACAAGATTCTAGATCCTGACACACCGCATTCTAGAATGCAGTATCCAAGGCAACCGTATCCTTGGAAACCGTATCCTAGGAAACCGCTTATCTCAGGAGGCCATTGTGCTCTGAACGCGAACCACAATATTCTAGATCCTGACACACCGCATTCTAGAATGCAGTATCCAAGGCAACCGTATCCTTGGAAACCGTATCCTAGGAAACCGCTTATCTCAGGAGGCCATTGTGCTCAGAACCAGCACCACAAGATTCTAGATCCTGACACACCGCATTCTAGAATGCAGTTACCAAGGCAACCGTATCCTTGGAAACCGTATCATAGGAAACCGCTTATCTCAGGAGGCCATTGTGCTCAGAACCCGCACCACAAGGTTCTAGACCCTGACACACCGCATTCTAGAATGCAGTATCCAACGCAACCGTATCCTTGGAAACCGTATCCTAGGAAACGGCTTACTCTGGAGGCCATTGTGCTCAGAACCCGCACCACAAGGTTCTAGATCCTGACACACCGCATTCTAGAATGCAGTATCCAAGGCAACCGTATCCTTGGAAACCGTATCCTAGGAAACCGCTTATCTCAGGAGGCCATTGTGCTCAGAACCCGCACCACAAGATTCTAGACCCTGACACACCGCATTCTAGAATGCAGTATCCAACGCAACCGTATCCTTGGAAACGGTATCCTAGGAAACCGCTTATCTCAGGAGGCCGTTGTGCTCAGAACCCGCAACACAAGATTCTAGATCCTGACAAACCGCATTCTAGAATGCAGTAACCAAGGCAACCGTATCCTTGGAAACCGTATCATAGGAAACGGATTACTCTGGAAGCCATTGTGCTCAGAACCCGCACCACAAGATTCCAGATCCTGACACACCGTATTCTATAATGCAGTATCCAAGGCAACCGTATCCTTGGAAACCTTATCCTAAGAAACCGCTTATCTCAGGAGGCCATTGTGCTCAGAACCCGCACCACAAGATTCTAGATCCTGACACACCGCATTCTAGAATGCAGTAACCAAGGCAACCGTATCCTTGGAAACCGTATCCTAGGAAACGGCTTACTCTGGAGGCCATTGTGCTCAGAACCCGCACCACAAGATTCTAGATCCTGACACACCGCATTCTAGAATGCAGTAACCAAGGCAACCGTATCCTTGGAAACCGTATCCTAGGAAACGGCTTACTCTGGAGGCCATTGTGCTCAGAACCCGCACCAAAAGATTCTAGATCCTGACACACCGCATTCTAGAATGCAGTAACCAAGGCAACCGTATCCTTGGAAACCGTATCCTAGGAAACCGCTTATCTCAGGAGGCCATTGTGCTCAGAACCCGCACCACAAGATTCTAGACCCGGACACACCGCATTCTAGAATGCAGTATCCAAGGCAACCGTATCCTTGGAAACCGTATCCTAGGAAACCGCTTATCTCAGGAGGCTATTGTGCTCAGAACCCGCACCACAAGATTCTAGATCCTGACACACCGCATTCTAGAATGCAGTAACCAAGGCAACCGTATCCTTGGAAACAGTATCCTAGGAAACCGCTCTTCTCAGGAGGCCATTGTGCTCAGAACCCGCACCACAAGATTCTAGATCCTGACACACCGCATTCTAGAATGCAGTAACCAAGGCAACCGTATCCTTGGAAACCGTATCCTAGGAAACCGCTTATCTCAGGAGGCCGTTGTGCTCAGAACCCGCACCACAAGATTCTAGACCCTGACACACCGCATTCTAGAATGCAGTATCCAACGCAACCGTATCCTTGGAAACGGTATCCTAGGAAACCGCTTATCTCAGGAGGCCGTTGTGCTCAGAACCCGCAACACAAGATTCTAGATCCTGACACACCGTATTCTAGAATGCAGTATCCAACGCAACCGTATCCTTGGAAACCGTATCCTAGGAAACCGCTTATCTCAGGAGGCTATTGTGCTCAGAACCCGCACCACAAGATTCTAGATCCTTACACACCGCATTCTAGAATGCAGTAACCAAGGCAACCGTATCCTTGGAAACCGTATCATAGGAAACGGATTACTCTGGAAGCCATTGTGCTCAGAACCCGCACCACAAGATTCCAGATCCTGACACACCGTATTCTAGAATGCAGTAACCAAGGCAACCGTATCCTTGGATACCGTATCCTAGGAAACCGCTTATCTCAGGAGGCCATTGTGCTCAGAACCCGCACCACAAGATTCTAGACCCTGACACACCGCATTCTAGAATGCAGTAACCAAGGCAACCGTATCCTTGGAAACCGTATCCTAGGAAACGGCTTACTCTGGAGGCCATTGTGCTCAGAACCCGCACCACAAGATTCTAGATCCTGACACACCGCATTCTAGAATGCAGTATCCAAGGCAACCGTATCCTTGGAAACCGTATCCTAGGAAACCGCTTATCTCAGGAGGCCATTGTGCTCTGAACGCGAACCACAATATTCTAGATCCTGACACACCGCATTCTAGAATGCAGTATCCAAGGCAACCGTATCCTTGGAAACCGTATCCTAGGAAACCGCTTATCTCAGGAGGCTATTGTGCTCAGAACCCGCACCACAAGATTCTAGATCCTGACACACCGCATTCTAGAATGCAGTTACCAAGGCAACCGTATCCTTGGAAACCGTATCCTAGGAAACCGCTTATCTCAGGAGGCCATTGTGCTCAGAACCCGCACCACAAGGTTCTAGACCCTGACACACCGCATTCTAGAATGCAGTATCCAACGCAATGTATCCTTGGAAACCGTATCCTAGGAAACCGCTTATCTCAGGAGGCCGTTGTGCTCAGAACCCGCACCACAAGATTCTAGATCCTGACAAACCGCATTCTAGAATGCAGTAACCAAGGCAACAGTATCCTTGGAAACCGTATCATAGGAAACGGATTACTCTGGAAGCCATTGTGCTCAGAACCCGCACCACAAGATTCCAGATCCTGACACACCGTATTCTATAATGCAGTATCCAAGGCAACCGTATCCTTGGAAACCTTATCCTAAGAAACCGCTTATCTCAGGAGGCCATTGTGCTCAGAACCCGCACCACAAGATTCTAGATCCTGACACACCGCATTCTAGAATGCAGTAACCAAGGCAACCGTATCCTTGGAAACCGTATCCTAGGAAACGGCTTACTCTGGAGGCCATTGTGCTCAGAACCCGCACCACAAGATTCTAGATCCTGACACACCGCATTCTAGAATGCAGTAACCAAGGCAACCGTATCCTTGGAAACCGTATCCTAGGAAACGGCTTACTCTGGAGGCCATTGTGCTCAGAACCCGCACCACAAGATTCTAGATCCTGACACACCGCATTCTAGAATGCAGTAACCAAGGCAACCGTATCCTTGGAAACCGTATCCTAGGAAACCGCTTATCTCAGGCGGCCATTGTGCTCAGAACCCGCACCACAAGATTCTAGACCCGGACACACCGCATTCTAGAATGCAGTACCAAGGCAACCGTATCCTTGGAAACCGTATCCTAGGAAACCGCTTATCTCAGGAGGCTATTGTGCTCAGAACCCGCACCACAAGATTCTAGATCCTGACACACCGCATTCTAGAATGCAGTAACCAAGGCAACCGTATCCTTGGAAACAGTATCCTAGGAAACCGCTCTTCTCAGGAGGCCATTGTGCTCAGAACCCGCACCACAAGATTCTAGATCCTGACACACCGCATTCTAGAATGCAGTAACCAAGGCAACCGTATCCTTGGAAACCGTATCCTAGGAAACCGCTTATCTCAGGAGGCCGTTGTGCTCAGAACCCGCACCACAAGATTCTAGACCCTGACACACCGCATTCTAGAATGCAGTATCCAACGCAACCGTATCCTTGGAAACGGTATCCTAGGAAACCGCTTAACTCAGGAGGCCGTTGTGCTCAGAACCCGCAACACAAGATTCTAGATCCTGACACACCGTATTCTAGAATGCAGTATCCAAGGCAACCGTATCCTTGGAAACCGTATCCTAGGAAACCGCTTATCTCAGGAGGCTATTGTGCTCAGAACCCGCACCACAAGATTCTAGATCCTTACACACCGCATTCTAGAATGCAGTAACCAAGGCAACCGTATCCTTGGAAACCGTATCATAGGAAACGGATTACTCTGGAAGCCATTGTGCTCAGAACCCGCACCACAAGATTCCAGATCCTGACACACCGTATTCTAGAATGCAGTAACCAAGGCAACCGTATCCTTGGATACCGTATCCTAGGAAACCGCTTATCTCAGGAGGCCATTGTGCTCAGAACCCGCACCACAAGATTCTAGACCCTGACACACCGCATTCTAGAATGCAGTAACCAAGGCAACCGTATCCTTGGAAACCGTATCCTAGGAAACGGCTTACTCTGGAGGCCATTGTGCTCAGAACCCGCACCACAAGATTCTAGATCCTGACACACCGCATTCTAGAATGCAGTATCCAAGGCAACCGTATCCTTGGAAACCGTATCCTAGGAAACCGCTTATCTCAGGAGGCCACTGTGCTCTGAACGCGAACCACAATATTCTAGATCCTGACACACCGCATTCTAGAATGCAGTATCCAACGCAACCGTATCCTTGGAAACCGTATCCTAGGAAACGGCTTACTCTGGAGGCCATTGTGCTCAGAACCCGCACCACAAGGTTCTAGATCCTGACACACCGCATTCTAGAATGCAGTATCCAAGGCAACCGTATCCTTGGAAACCGTATCCTAGGAAACCGCTTATCTCAGGAGGCCATTGTGCTCAGAACCCGCACCACCAGATTCTAGACCCTGACACACCGCATTCTAGAATGCAGTATCCAACGCAACCGTATCCTTGGAAACGGTATCCTAGGAAACCGCTTATCTCAGGAGGCCGTTGTGCTCAGAATCCGCAACACAAGATTCTAGATCCTGACAAACCGCATTCTAGAATGCCGTAACCAAGGCAACCGTATCCTTGGAAACCGTATCATAGGAAACGGATTACTCTGGAAGCCATTGTGCTCAGAACCCGCACCACAAGATTCCAGATCCTGACACACCGTATTCTAGAATGCAGTATCCAAGGCAACCGTATCCTTGGAAACCTTATCCTAAGAAACCGCTTATCTCAGGAGGCCATTGTGCTCAGAACCCGCACCACAAGTGTCTAGATCCTGACACACCGCATTCTAGAACGCAGTAACCAAGGCAACCGTATCCTTGGAAACCGTATCCTAGGAAACCGCTTATCTCAGGAGGCCATTGTGCTCAGAACCCGCACCACAATATTCTAGATCCTGACACACCGCATTCTAGAATGCAGTAACCAAGGCAACCATATCCTTGGAAACCGTATCCTAGGAATCCGCTTATCTCAGGAGGTCATTGTGCTCAGAACCCGCACCACAAGATTCTAGATCCTGACACACCGCATTCTACAATGCAGTATCCAAGGCAACCGTATCCTTGGAAACCTTATCCTAGGAAACCGCTTATCTCAGGAGGCCATTGTGCTCAGAACCCGCACCACAAGATTCTAGATCCTGACACACCGCATTCTAGAATGCAGTATCCAAGGCAACAGTATCCTTGGAAACCGTATCCTAGGGAACCGCTTATCTCTGGAGGCCATTGTGCTCAGAACGCGAACCACAAGATTCTAGATCCTGACACACCGCATTCTAGAATGCAGTATCCAAGGCAACCGTATCCTTGGAAACCGTATCCTAGGAAACCGCTTATCTCAGGAGGCCATTGTGCTCAGAACCCGCACCACAAGATTCTAGATCCTGACACACCGCATTCTAGAATGCAGTAACCAAGGCAACCGTATCCTTGGAAACCGTATCCTAGGAAACCGCTTATCTCAGGAGGCCATTGTGCTCAGAACCCGCACCACAAGATTCTAGACCCTGACACACCGCATTCTAGAATGCAGTATCCAAGGCAACCGTATCCTTGGAAACCGTATCCTAGGAAACGGCTTACTCTGGAGGCCATTGTGCTCAGAACCCGCACCACAAGATTCTAGATCCTGACACACCGCATTCTAGAATGCAGTAACCAAGGCAACCGTATCCTTGGAAACCGTATCCTAGGAAACCGCTTATCTCAGGAGGCCATTGTGCTCAGAACCCGCACCACAAGATTCTAGACCCTGACACACCGCATTCTAGAATGCAGTATCCAAGGCAACCGTATCCTTGGAAACCGTATCCTAGGAAACCGCTTATCTCAGGAGGCCATTGTGCTCAGAACCCGCACCACAAGATTCTAGATCCTGACACACCGCATTCTAGAATGCAGTATCCAAGGCAACCGTATCATTGGAAACCGTATCCTAGGAAACGGCTTACTCTGGAGGCCATTGTGCTCAGAACCCGCACCACAAGATTCCAGATCCTGACACACCGTATTCTAGAATGCAGTATTCAAGGCAACCGTATCCTTGGAAACCTTATCCTAGGAAACCGCTTATCTCAGGAGGCCGTTGTGCTCAGAACCCGCACCACAAGATTCTAGATCCTGACACACCGCATTATAGAATGCAGTATCCAAGGCAACCGTATCATTGGAAACCGTATCCTAGGAAACGGCTTACTCTGGAGGCCATTGTGCTCAGAACCCGCACCACAAGATTCCAGATCCTGACACACCGTATTCTAGAATGCAGTATTCAAGGCAACCGTATCCTTGGAAACCGTATCCTAGGAAACCGCTTATCTCAGGAGGCCATTGTGCTCAGAACCCGCACCACAAGATTCTAGATCCTGACACACCGCATTCTAGAATGCAGTATCCAAGGCAACCGTATCATTGGAAACCGTATCCTAGGAAACGGCTTACTCTGGAGGCCATTGTGCTCAGAACCCGCACCACAAGATTCCAGATCCTGACACACCGTATTCTAGAATGCAGTATTCAAGGCAACCGTATCCTTGGAAACCGTATCCTAGGAAACCGCTTATCTCAGGAGGCCATTGTGCTCAGAACCCGCACCACAAGATTCTAGATCCTGACACACCGCATTCTAGAATGCAGTATCCAAGGCAACCGTATCCTTGGAAACCGTATCCTAGGAAACCGCTTATCTCAGGAGGCCATTGTGCTCTGAACGCGAACCACAATATTCTAGATCCTGACACACCGCATTCTAGAATGCAGTATCCAAGGCAACCGTATCCTTGGAAACCGTATCCTAGGAAACCGCTTATCTCAGGAGGCCATTGTGCTCAGAACCCGCACCACAAGATTCTAGATCCTGACACACCGCATTCTAGAATGCAGTTACCAAGGCAACCGTATCCTTCGAAACCGTATCATAGGAAACCGCTTATCTCAGCAGGCCATTGTGCTCAGAACCCGCACCACAAGGTTCTAGACCCTGACACACCGCATTCTAGAATGCAGTATCCAACGCAACCGTATCCTTGGAAACCGTATCCTAGGAAACGGCTTACTCTGGAGGCCATTGTGCTCAGAACCCGCACCACAAGGTTCTAGATCCTGACACACCGCATTCTAGAATGCAGTATCCAAGGCAACCGTATCCTTGGAAACCGTATCCTAGGAAACCGCTTATCTCAGGAGGCCATTGTGCTCAGAACCCGCACCACCAGATTCTAGACCCTGACACACCGCATTCTAGAATGCAGTATCCAACGCAACCGTATCCTTGGAAACGGTATCCTAGGAAACCGCTTATCTCAGGAGGCCGTTGTGCTCAGAATCCGCAACACAAGATTCTAGATCCTGACAAACCGCATTCTAGAATGCAGTAACCAAGGCAACCGTATCCTTGGAAACCGTATCATAGGAAACGGATTACTCTGGAAGCCATTGTGCTCAGAACCCGCACCACAAGATTCCAGATCCTGACACACCTTTTCTAGAATGCAGTATCCAAGGCAACCGTATCCTTGGAAACCTTATCCTAAGAAACCGCTTATCTCAGGAGGCCATTGTGCTCAGAACCCGCACCACAAGTGTCTAGATCCTGACACACCGCATTCTAGAATGCAGTAACCAAGGCAACCGTATCCTTGGAAACCGTATCCTAGGAAACCGCTTATCTCAGGAGGCCATTGTGCTCAGAACCCGCACCACAATATTCTAGATCCTGACACACCGCATTCTAGAATGCAGTAACCAAGGCAACCATATCCTTGGAAACCGTATCCTAGGAATCCGCTTATCTCAGGAGGTCATTGTGCTCAGAACCCGCACCACAAGATTCTAGATCCTGACACACCGCATTCTACAATGCAGTATCCAAGGCAACCGTATCCTTGGAAACCTTATCCTAGGAAACCGCTTATCTCAGGAGACCATTGTGCTCAGAACCCGCACCACAAGATTCTAGATCCTGACACACCGCATTCTAGAATGCAGTATCCAAGGCAACAGTATCCTTGGAAACCGTATCCTAGGGAACCGCTTATCTCTGGAGGCCATTGTGCTCAGAACGCGAACCACAAGATTCTAGATCCTGACACACCGCATTCTAGAATGCAGTAACCAAGGCAACCGTATCCTTGGAAACCGTATCCTAGGAAACCGCTTATCTCAGGAGGCCATTGTGCTCAGAACCCGCACCACAAGATTCTAGACCCTGACACACCGCATTCTAGAATGCAGTATCCAAGGCAACCGTATCCTTGGAAACCGTATCCTAGGAAACGGCTTACTCTGGAGGCCATTGTGCTCAGAACCCGCACCACAAGATTCTAGATCCTGACACACCGCATTCTAGAATGCAGTAACCAAGGCAACCGTATCCTTGGAAACCGTATCCTAGGAAACCGCTTATCTCAGGAGGCCATTGTGCTCAGAACCCGCACCACAAGATTCTAGACCCTGACACACCGCATTCTAGAATGCAGTATCCAAGGCAACCGTATCCTTGGAAACCGTATCCTAGGAAACCGCTTATCTCAGGAGGCCATTGTGCTCAGAACCCGCACCACAAGATTCTAGATCCTGACACACCGCATTCTAGAATGCAGTATCCAAGGCAACCGTATCATTGGAAACCGTATCCTAGGAAACCGCTTATCTCAGGAGGCCATTGTGCTCAGAACCCGCACCACAAGATTCCAGATCCTGACACACCGTATTCTAGAATGCAGTATTCAAGGCAACCGTATCCTTGGAAACCTTATCCTAGGAAACCGCTTATCTCAGGAGGCCGTTGTGCTCAGAACCCGCACCACAAGATTCTAGATCCTGACACACCGCATTATAGAATGCAGTAACCAAGGCAACCGTATCCTTGGAAACCGTATCCTAGGAAACCCCTTA
This sequence comes from Desmodus rotundus, assembly GCF_022682495.2. Taxonomy (NCBI): domain Eukaryota; kingdom Metazoa; phylum Chordata; class Mammalia; order Chiroptera; family Phyllostomidae; genus Desmodus; species Desmodus rotundus. The sequence goes on from NW_026527588.1 coordinate 393,657, forward strand.
TCTCAGGAGGCTATTGTGCTCAGAACCCGCACCACAAGATTCTAGATCCTGACACACCGCATTCTAGAATGCAGTAACCAAGGCAACCGTATCCTTGGAAACCGTATCCTAGGAAACCGCTCTTCTCAGGAGGCCATTGTGCTCAGAACCCGCACCACAAGATTCTAGATCCTGACACACGGCATTCTAGAATGCAGTAACCAAGGCAACCGTATCCTGGGAAACCGTATCGTAGGAAACCGCTTATCTCAGGAGGCCGTTGTGCTCAGAACCCGCACCACAAGATTCTAGATCCTGACACACCGCATTCTAGAATGCAGTAACCAAGGCAACCGTATCCTTGGAAACCGTATCCTAGGAAACGGCTTACTCTGGAGGCCATTGTGCTCAGAACCCGCACCACAAGATTCTAGATCCTGACACACCGCATTCTAGAATGCAGTATCCAAGGCAACCGTATCCTTGGAAACCGTATCCTAGGAAACCGCTTATCTCAGGAGGCCATTGTGCTCAGAACCCGCACCACAAGTTTCTAGACCCTGACACACCGCATTCTAGAATGCAGTATCCAACGCAACCGTATCCTTGGAAACGGTATCGTAGGAAACCGCTTATCTCAGGAGGCCGTAGTGCTCAGAACCCGCACCACGAGATTCTAGATCCTGACACACCGCATTCTAGAATGCAGTAACCAAGGCAACCGTATCCTTGGAAACCGTATCCTAGAAAACCGCTTATCTCAGGAGGCTATTGTGCTCAGAACCCGCACCACCAGATTCTAGATCCTGACACACCGCATTCTAGAATGCAGTAACCAAGGTAACCATATCCTTGGAAACCGTATCCTAGGAAACGTCTTACTCTGGAGGCCATTGTGCTCAGAACCCGCACCACAAGATTCTAGATCCTGACACACCGCATTCTAGAATGCAGTATCCAAGGCAACCATATCCTTGGAAACCGTATCCTAGGAAACCGCTTATATCAGGAGGCCATCGTGCTCAGAACCCGCACCACAAGATTCTAGATCCTGACACACCGCATTCTAGAATGCAGTAACCAAGGCAACCGTATCCTTGGAAACCGTATATTAGGAAACCGCTTATCTCAGGAGGCCATTGTGCTCAGAACCCGCACCACAAGATTCTAGATCCTGACACACCGCATTCTAGAATGCAGTAACCAAGGCAACCGTATCCTTGGAAACCGTATCCTAGGAAACCGCTCTTCTCAGGAGGCCATTGTGCTCAGAACCCGCACCACAAGATTCTAGATCCTGACACACCGCATTCTAGAATGCAGTAACCAAGGCAACCGTATCCTTGGAAACCGTATCCTAGGAAACCGCTTATCTCAGGAGGCCGTTGTGCTCAGAACCCGCACCACAAGATTCTAGATCCTTACACACCGCATTCTAGAATGCAGTAACCAAGGCAACCGTATCCTTGGAAACCGTATCCTAGGAAACCGCTTATCTCAGGAGGCCATTGTGCTCAGAACCCGCACCACAAGATTCTAGACCCTGACACACCTTATTCTAGAATGCAGTATCCAAGGCAACCGTATCCTTGGAAACCGTATCCTAGGAAACCGCTTATCTCAGGAGGCCATTGTGCTCAGAACCCGCACCACAAGATTCTAGATCCTGACACACCGCATTCTAGAATGCAGTATCCAAGGCAACCGTATACTTGGAAACCGTATCCTAGGAAACCGCTTATCTCAGGAGGCCATTGTGCTCTGAACGCGAACCACAATATTCTAGATCCTGACACACCGCATCTAGAATGCAGTATCCAAGGCAACCGTATCCTTGGAAACCGTATCCTAGGAAACCGCTTATCTCAGGAGGCCATTGTGCTCAGAACCCGCACCACAAGATTCTAGATCCTGACACACCGCATTCTAGAATGCAGTTACCAAGGCAACCGTATCCTTGGAAACCGTATCATAGGAAACCGCTTATCTCAGGAGGCCATTGTGCTCAGAACCCGCACCACAAGGTTCTAGATCCTGACACACCGCATTCTAGAATGCAGTATCCAAGGCAACCGTATCCTTGGAAACCGTATCCTAGGAAACCGCTTATCTCAGGAGGCCATTGTGCTCAGAACCCGCACCACAAGATTCTAGACCCTGACACACCGCATTCTAGAATGCAGTATCCAACGCAACCGTATCCTTGGAAACGGTATCCTAGGAAACCGCTTATCTCAGGAGGCCGTTGTGCTCAGAACCCGCAACACAAGATTCTAGATCCTGACAAACCGCATTCTAGAATGCAGTAACCAAGGCAACCGTATCCTTGGAAACCGTATCATAGGAAACGGATTACTCTGGAGGCCATTGTGCTCAGAACCCGCACCACAGGATTCCAGATCCTGACACACCGTATTCTAGAATGCAGTATCCAAGGCAACCGTATCCTTGGAAACCTTATCCTAGGAAACCGCTTATCTCAGGAGGCCATTGTGCTCAGAACCCGCACCACAAGATTCTAGATCCTGACACACCGCATTCTAGAATGCAGTAACCAAGGCAAACATATCCTTGGAAACCGTATCCTAGGAAACCGCTTATCTCAGGAGGCCATTGTGCTCAGAACCCGCACCACAATATTCTAGATCCTGACACACCGCATTCTAGAATGCAGTAACCAAGGCAACCGTATCCTTGGAAACCGTATCCTAGGAATCCGCTTATCTCAGGAGGCCATTGTGCTCAGAACCCGCACCACAAGATTCTAGATCCTGACACACCGCATTCTACAATGCAGTATCCAAGGCAACCGTATCCTTGGAAACCTTATCCTAGGAAACCGCTTATCTCAGGACGCCATTGTGCTCAGAACCCGCACCACAAGATTCTAGATCCTGACACACCGCATTCTAGAATGCAGTATCCAAGGCAACAGTATCCTTGGAAACCGTATCCTAGGAAACCGCTTATCTCTGGAGGCCATTGTGCTCAGAACGCGAACCACAAGATTCTAGATCCTGACACACCGCATTCTAGAATGCAGTATCCAAGGCAACCGTATCCTTGGAAACCGTATCCTAGGAAACCGCTTATCTCAGGAGGCCATTGTGCTCAGAACGCGAACCACAATATTCTAGATCCTGACACACCGCATTCTAGAATGCAGTATCCAAGGCAACCGTATCCTTGGAAACCGTATCCTAGGAAACCGCTTATCTCAGGAGGCCATTGTGCTCAGAACCCGCACCACAAGATTCTAGATCCTGACACACCGCATTCTAGAATGCAGTAACCAAGGCAACCGTATCCTTGGAAACCGTATCCTAGGAAACCGCTTATCTCAGGAGGCCATTGTGCTCAGAACCCGCACCAAAAGATTCTAGATCCTGACACACCGCATTCTAGAATGCAGTAACCAAGGCAACCGTATCCTTGGAAACCGTATTCTAGGAAACCGCTTATCTCAGGAGGCCATTGTGCTCAGAACCCGCACCACAAGATTCTAGATCCTGACACACCGCATTCTAGAATGCAGTAACCAAGGCAACCGTATCCTTGGAAACCTTATCCTAGGAAACCGCTTACTCAGGAGGCGGTTGTGCTCAGAACACGCACCACAAGATTCTAGATCCTGACAAACCGCATTCTAGAATGCAGTAACCAAGGCAACCGTATCCTTGGAAACCGTATCCTAGGAAACGGATTACTCTGGAGGCCATTGTGCTCAGAACCCGCACCACAGGATTCCAGATCCTGACACACCGTATTCTAGAATGCAGTATCCAAGGCAACCGTATCCTTGGAAACCTTATCCTAGGAAACTGCTTATCTCAGGAGGCCATTGTGCTCAGAACCCGCACCACAAGATTCTAGATCCTGACACACCGCATTCTAGAATGCAGTAACCAAGGCAACCATATTCTTGGAAACCGTATCCTAGGAAACCGCTAATCTCAGGAGGCCATTGTGTTCAGAACCCGCACCACAATATTCTAGATCCTGACACACCGCATTCTAGAATGCAGTAACCAAGGCAACCATATCCTTGGAAACCGTATCCTAGGAATCCGCTTATCTCAGGAGGCCATTGTGCTCAGAACCCGCACCACAAGATTCTAGATCCTGACACACCGCATTCTAGAATGCAGTATCCAAGGCAACCTCATCCTTGGAAACCTTATCCTAGGAAACCGCTTATCTCAGGAGGCCATTGTGCTCAGAACCCGCACCACAAGATTCTAGATCCTGACACACCGCATTCTAGAATGCAGTATCCAAGGCAACCGTATCCTTGGAAACCGTATCCTAGGAAACGGATTACTCTGGAAGCCATTGTGCTCAGAACCCGCACCACAAGATTCCAGATCCTGACACACCGTATTCTAGAATGCAGTAACCAAGGCAACCGTATCCTTGGATACCGTATCCTAGGAAACCGCTTATCTCAGGAGGCCATTGTGCTCAGAACCCGCACCACAAGATTCTAGACCCTGACACACCGCATTCTAGAATGCAGTAACCAAGGCAACCGTATCCTTGGAAACCGTATCCTAGGAAACGGCTTACTCTGGAGGCCATTGTGCTCAGAACCCGCACCACAAGATTCTAGATCCTGACACACCGCATTCTAGAATGCAGTATCCAAGGCAACCGTATCCTTGGAAACCGTATCCTAGGAAACCGCTTATCTCAGGAGGCCACTGTGCTCTGAACGCGAACCACAATATTCTAGATCCTGACACACCGCATTCTAGAATGCAGTATCCAACGCAACCGTATCCTTGGAAACCGTATCCTAGGAAACGGCTTACTCTGGAGGCCATTGTGCTCAGAACCCGCACCACAAGGTTCTAGATCCTGACACACCGCATTCTAGAATGCAGTATCCAAGGCAACCGTATCCTTGGAAACCGTATCCTAGGAAACCGCTTATCTCAGGAGGCCATTGTGCTCAGAACCCGCACCACCAGATTCTAGACCCTGACACACCGCATTCTAGAATGCAGTATCCAACGCAACCGTATCCTTGGAAACGGTATCCTAGGAAACCGCTTATCTCAGGAGGCCGTTGTGCTCAGAATCCGCAACACAAGATTCTAGATCCTGACAAACCGCATTCTAGAATGCCGTAACCAAGGCAACCGTATCCTTGGAAACCGTATCATAGGAAACGGATTACTCTGGAAGCCATTGTGCTCAGAACCCGCACCACAAGATTCCAGATCCTGACACACCGTATTCTAGAATGCAGTATCCAAGGCAACCGTATCCTTGGAAACCTTATCCTAAGAAACCGCTTATCTCAGGAGGCCATTGTGCTCAGAACCCGCACCACAAGTGTCTAGATCCTGACACACCGCATTCTAGAACGCAGTAACCAAGGCAACCGTATCCTTGGAAACCGTATCCTAGGAAACCGCTTATCTCAGGAGGCCATTGTGCTCAGAACCCGCACCACAATATTCTAGATCCTGACACACCGCATTCTAGAATGCAGTAACCAAGGCAACCATATCCTTGGAAACCGTATCCTAGGAATCCGCTTATCTCAGGAGGTCATTGTGCTCAGAACCCGCACCACAAGATTCTAGATCCTGACACACCGCATTCTACAATGCAGTATCCAAGGCAACCGTATCCTTGGAAACCTTATCCTAGGAAACCGCTTATCTCAGGAGGCCATTGTGCTCAGAACCCGCACCACAAGATTCTAGATCCTGACACACCGCATTCTAGAATGCAGTATCCAAGGCAACAGTATCCTTGGAAACCGTATCCTAGGGAACCGCTTATCTCTGGAGGCCATTGTGCTCAGAACGCGAACCACAAGATTCTAGATCCTGACACACCGCATTCTAGAATGCAGTATCCAAGGCAACCGTATCCTTGGAAACCGTATCCTAGGAAACCGCTTATCTCAGGAGGCCATTGTGCTCAGAACCCGCACCACAAGATTCTAGATCCTGACACACCGCATTCTAGAATGCAGTAACCAAGGCAACCGTATCCTTGGAAACCGTATCCTAGGAAACCGCTTATCTCAGGAGGCCATTGTGCTCAGAACCCGCACCACAAGATTCTAGACCCTGACACACCGCATTCTAGAATGCAGTATCCAAGGCAACCGTATCCTTGGAAACCGTATCCTAGGAAACGGCTTACTCTGGAGGCCATTGTGCTCAGAACCCGCACCACAAGATTCTAGATCCTGACACACCGCATTCTAGAATGCAGTAACCAAGGCAACCGTATCCTTGGAAACCGTATCCTAGGAAACCGCTTATCTCAGGAGGCCATTGTGCTCAGAACCCGCACCACAAGATTCTAGACCCTGACACACCGCATTCTAGAATGCAGTATCCAAGGCAACCGTATCCTTGGAAACCGTATCCTAGGAAACCGCTTATCTCAGGAGGCCATTGTGCTCAGAACCCGCACCACAAGATTCTAGATCCTGACACACCGCATTCTAGAATGCAGTATCCAAGGCAACCGTATCATTGGAAACCGTATCCTAGGAAACGGCTTACTCTGGAGGCCATTGTGCTCAGAACCCGCACCACAAGATTCCAGATCCTGACACACCGTATTCTAGAATGCAGTATTCAAGGCAACCGTATCCTTGGAAACCTTATCCTAGGAAACCGCTTATCTCAGGAGGCCGTTGTGCTCAGAACCCGCACCACAAGATTCTAGATCCTGACACACCGCATTATAGAATGCAGTATCCAAGGCAACCGTATCATTGGAAACCGTATCCTAGGAAACGGCTTACTCTGGAGGCCATTGTGCTCAGAACCCGCACCACAAGATTCCAGATCCTGACACACCGTATTCTAGAATGCAGTATTCAAGGCAACCGTATCCTTGGAAACCGTATCCTAGGAAACCGCTTATCTCAGGAGGCCATTGTGCTCAGAACCCGCACCACAAGATTCTAGATCCTGACACACCGCATTCTAGAATGCAGTATCCAAGGCAACCGTATCATTGGAAACCGTATCCTAGGAAACGGCTTACTCTGGAGGCCATTGTGCTCAGAACCCGCACCACAAGATTCCAGATCCTGACACACCGTATTCTAGAATGCAGTATTCAAGGCAACCGTATCCTTGGAAACCGTATCCTAGGAAACCGCTTATCTCAGGAGGCCATTGTGCTCAGAACCCGCACCACAAGATTCTAGATCCTGACACACCGCATTCTAGAATGCAGTATCCAAGGCAACCGTATCCTTGGAAACCGTATCCTAGGAAACCGCTTATCTCAGGAGGCCATTGTGCTCTGAACGCGAACCACAATATTCTAGATCCTGACACACCGCATTCTAGAATGCAGTATCCAAGGCAACCGTATCCTTGGAAACCGTATCCTAGGAAACCGCTTATCTCAGGAGGCCATTGTGCTCAGAACCCGCACCACAAGATTCTAGATCCTGACACACCGCATTCTAGAATGCAGTTACCAAGGCAACCGTATCCTTCGAAACCGTATCATAGGAAACCGCTTATCTCAGCAGGCCATTGTGCTCAGAACCCGCACCACAAGGTTCTAGACCCTGACACACCGCATTCTAGAATGCAGTATCCAACGCAACCGTATCCTTGGAAACCGTATCCTAGGAAACGGCTTACTCTGGAGGCCATTGTGCTCAGAACCCGCACCACAAGGTTCTAGATCCTGACACACCGCATTCTAGAATGCAGTATCCAAGGCAACCGTATCCTTGGAAACCGTATCCTAGGAAACCGCTTATCTCAGGAGGCCATTGTGCTCAGAACCCGCACCACCAGATTCTAGACCCTGACACACCGCATTCTAGAATGCAGTATCCAACGCAACCGTATCCTTGGAAACGGTATCCTAGGAAACCGCTTATCTCAGGAGGCCGTTGTGCTCAGAATCCGCAACACAAGATTCTAGATCCTGACAAACCGCATTCTAGAATGCAGTAACCAAGGCAACCGTATCCTTGGAAACCGTATCATAGGAAACGGATTACTCTGGAAGCCATTGTGCTCAGAACCCGCACCACAAGATTCCAGATCCTGACACACCGTATTCTAGAATGCAGTATTCAAGGCAACCGTATCCTTGGAAACCTTATCCTAGGAAACCGCTTATCTCAGGAGGCCGTTGTGCTCAGAACCCGCACCACAAGATTCTAGATCCTGACACACCGCATTATAGAATGCAGTATCCAAGGCAACCGTATCATTGGAAACCGTATCCTAGGAAACGGCTTACTCTGGAGGCCATTGTGCTCAGAACCCGCACCACAAGATTCCAGATCCTGACACACCGTATTCTAGAATGCAGTATTCAAGGCAACCGTATCCTTGGAAACCGTATCCTAGGAAACCGCTTATCTCAGGAGGCCATTGTGCTCAGAACCCGCACCACAAGATTCTAGATCCTGACACACCGCATTCTAGAATGCAGTATCCAAGGCAACCGTATCATTGGAAACCGTATCCTAGGAAACGGCTTACTCTGGAGGCCATTGTGCTCAGAACCCGCACCACAAGATTCCAGATCCTGACACACCGTATTCTAGAATGCAGTATTCAAGGCAACCGTATCCTTGGAAACCGTATCCTAGGAAACCGCTTATCTCAGGAGGCCATTGTGCTCAGAACCCGCACCACAAGATTCTAGATCCTGACACACCGCATTCTAGAATGCAGTATCCAAGGCAACCGTATCCTTGGAAACCGTATCCTAGGAAACCGCTTATCTCAGGAGGCCATTGTGCTCTGAACGCGAACCACAATATTCTAGATCCTGACACACCGCATTCTAGAATGCAGTATCCAAGGCAACCGTATCCTTGGAAACCGTATCCTAGGAAACCGCTTATCTCAGGAGGCCATTGTGCTCAGAACCCGCACCACAAGATTCTAGATCCTGACACACCGCATTCTAGAATGCAGTTACCAAGGCAACCGTATCCTTCGAAACCGTATCATAGGAAACCGCTTATCTCAGCAGGCCATTGTGCTCAGAACCCGCACCACAAGGTTCTAGACCCTGACACACCGCATTCTAGAATGCAGTATCCAACGCAACCGTATCCTTGGAAACCGTATCCTAGGAAACGGCTTACTCTGGAGGCCATTGTGCTCAGAACCCGCACCACAAGGTTCTAGATCCTGACACACCGCATTCTAGAATGCAGTATCCAAGGCAACCGTATCCTTGGAAACCGTATCCTAGGAAACCGCTTATCTCAGGAGGCCATTGTGCTCAGAACCCGCACCACCAGATTCTAGACCCTGACACACCGCATTCTAGAATGCAGTATCCAACGCAACCGTATCCTTGGAAACGGTATCCTAGGAAACCGCTTATCTCAGGAGGCCGTTGTGCTCAGAATCCGCAACACAAGATTCTAGATCCTGACAAACCGCATTCTAGAATGCAGTAACCAAGGCAACCGTATCCTTGGAAACCGTATCATAGGAAACGGATTACTCTGGAAGCCATTGTGCTCAGAACCCGCACCACAAGATTCCAGATCCTGACACACCTTTTCTAGAATGCAGTATCCAAGGCAACCGTATCCTTGGAAACCTTATCCTAAGAAACCGCTTATCTCAGGAGGCCATTGTGCTCAGAACCCGCACCACAAGTGTCTAGATCCTGACACACCGCATTCTAGAATGCAGTAACCAAGGCAACCGTATCCTTGGAAACCGTATCCTAGGAAACCGCTTATCTCAGGAGGCCATTGTGCTCAGAACCCGCACCACAATATTCTAGATCCTGACACACCGCATTCTAGAATGCAGTAACCAAGGCAACCATATCCTTGGAAACCGTATCCTAGGAATCCGCTTATCTCAGGAGGTCATTGTGCTCAGAACCCGCACCACAAGATTCTAGATCCTGACACACCGCATTCTACAATGCAGTATCCAAGGCAACCGTATCCTTGGAAACCTTATCCTAGGAAACCGCTTATCTCAGGAGACCATTGTGCTCAGAACCCGCACCACAAGATTCTAGATCCTGACACACCGCATTCTAGAATGCAGTATCCAAGGCAACAGTATCCTTGGAAACCGTATCCTAGGGAACCGCTTATCTCTGGAGGCCATTGTGCTCAGAACGCGAACCACAAGATTCTAGATCCTGACACACCGCATTCTAGAATGCAGTAACCAAGGCAACCGTATCCTTGGAAACCGTATCCTAGGAAACCGCTTATCTCAGGAGGCCATTGTGCTCAGAACCCGCACCACAAGATTCTAGACCCTGACACACCGCATTCTAGAATGCAGTATCCAAGGCAACCGTATCCTTGGAAACCGTATCCTAGGAAACGGCTTACTCTGGAGGCCATTGTGCTCAGAACCCGCACCACAAGATTCTAGATCCTGACACACCGCATTCTAGAATGCAGTAACCAAGGCAACCGTATCCTTGGAAACCGTATCCTAGGAAACCGCTTATCTCAGGAGGCCATTGTGCTCAGAACCCGCACCACAAGATTCTAGACCCTGACACACCGCATTCTAGAATGCAGTATCCAAGGCAACCGTATCCTTGGAAACCGTATCCTAGGAAACCGCTTATCTCAGGAGGCCATTGTGCTCAGAACCCGCACCACAAGATTCTAGATCCTGACACACCGCATTCTAGAATGCAGTATCCAAGGCAACCGTATCATTGGAAACCGTATCCTAGGAAACCGCTTATCTCAGGAGGCCATTGTGCTCAGAACCCGCACCACAAGATTCCAGATCCTGACACACCGTATTCTAGAATGCAGTATTCAAGGCAACCGTATCCTTGGAAACCTTATCCTAGGAAACCGCTTATCTCAGGAGGCCGTTGTGCTCAGAACCCGCACCACAAGATTCTAGATCCTGACACACCGCATTATAGAATGCAGTAACCAAGGCAACCGTATCCTTGGAAACCGTATCCTAGGAAACCCCTTATCTCAGGAGGCTATTGTGCTCAGAACCCGCACCACAAGATTCTAGATCCTGACACACCGCATTCTAGAATGCAGTAACCAAGGCAACCGTATCCTTGGAAACCGTATCCTAGGAAACCGCTCTTCTCAGGAGGCCATTGTGCTCAGAACCCGCACCACAAGATTCTAGATCCTGACACACGGCATTCTAGAATGCAGTAACCAAGGCAACCGTATCCTGGGAAACCGTATCGTAGGAAACCGCTTATCTCAGGAGGCCGTTGTGCTCAGAACCCGCACCACAAGATTCTAGATCCTGACACACCGCATTCTAGAATGCAGTAACCAAGGCAACCGTATCCTTGGAAACCGTATCCTAGGAAACGGCTTACTCTGGAGGCCATTGTGCTCAGAACCCGCACCACAAGATTCTAGATCCTGACACACCGCATTCTAGAATGCAGTATCCAAGGCAACCGTATCCTTGGAAACCGTATCCTAGGAAACCGCTTATCTCAGGAGGCCATTGTGCTCAGAACCCGCACCACAAGTTTCTAGACCCTGACACACCGCATTCTAGAATGCAGTATCCAACGCAACCGTATCCTTGGAAACGGTATCGTAGGAAACCGCTTATCTCAGGAGGCCGTAGTGCTCAGAACCCGCACCACGAGATTCTAGATCCTGACACACCGCATTCTAGAATGCAGTAACCAAGGCAACCGTATCCTTGGAAACCGTATCCTAGAAAACCGCTTATCTCAGGAGGCTATTGTGCTCAGAACCCGCACCACCAGATTCTAGATCCTGACACACCGCATTCTAGAATGCAGTAACCAAGGTAACCATATCCTTGGAAACCGTATCCTAGGAAACGTCTTACTCTGGAGGCCATTGTGCTCAGAACCCGCACCACAAGATTCTAGATCCTGACACACCGCATTCTAGAATGCAGTATCCAAGGCAACCATATCCTTGGAAACCGTATCCTAGGAAACCGCTTATATCAGGAGGCCATCGTGCTCAGAACCCGCACCACAAGATTCTAGATCCTGACACACCGCATTCTAGAATGCAGTAACCAAGGCAACCGTATCCTTGGAAACCGTATATTAGGAAACCGCTTATCTCAGGAGGCCATTGTGCTCAGAACCCGCACCACAAGATTCTAGATCCTGACACACCGCATTCTAGAATGCAGTAACCAAGGCAACCGTATCCTTGGAAACCGTATCCTAGGAAACCGCTCTTCTCAGGAGGCCATTGTGCTCAGAACCCGCACCACAAGATTCTAGATCCTGACACACCGCATTCTAGAATGCAGTAACCAAGGCAACCGTATCCTTGGAAACCGTATCCTAGGAAACCGCTTATCTCAGGAGGCCGTTGTGCTCAGAACCCGCACCACAAGATTCTAGATCCTTACACACCGCATTCTAGAATGCAGTAACCAAGGCAACCGTATCCTTGGAAACCGTATCCTAGGAAACCGCTTATCTCAGGAGGCCATTGTGCTCAGAACCCGCACCACAAGATTCTAGACCCTGACACACCTTATTCTAGAATGCAGTATCCAAGGCAACCGTATCCTTGGAAACCGTATCCTAGGAAACCGCTTATCTCAGGAGGCCATTGTGCTCAGAACCCGCACCACAAGATTCTAGATCCTGACACACCGCATTCTAGAATGCAGTATCCAAGGCAACCGTATACTTGGAAACCGTATCCTAGGAAACCGCTTATCTCAGGAGGCCATTGTGCTCTGAACGCGAACCACAATATTCTAGATCCTGACACACCGCATCTAGAATGCAGTATCCAAGGCAACCGTATCCTTGGAAACCGTATCCTAGGAAACCGCTTATCTCAGGAGGCCATTGTGCTCAGAACCCGCACCACAAGATTCTAGATCCTGACACACCGCATTCTAGAATGCAGTTACCAAGGCAACCGTATCCTTGGAAACCGTATCATAGGAAACCGCTTATCTCAGGAGGCCATTGTGCTCAGAACCCGCACCACAAGGTTCTAGATCCTGACACACCGCATTCTAGAATGCAGTATCCAAGGCAACCGTATCCTTGGAAACCGTATCCTAGGAAACCGCTTATCTCAGGAGGCCATTGTGCTCAGAACCCGCACCACAAGATTCTAGACCCTGACACACCGCATTCTAGAATGCAGTATCCAACGCAACCGTATCCTTGGAAACGGTATCCTAGGAAACCGCTTATCTCAGGAGGCCGTTGTGCTCAGAACCCGCAACACAAGATTCTAGATCCTGACAAACCGCATTCTAGAATGCAGTAACCAAGGCAACCGTATCCTTGGAAACCGTATCATAGGAAACGGATTACTCTGGAGGCCATTGTGCTCAGAACCCGCACCACAGGATTCCAGATCCTGACACACCGTATTCTAGAATGCAGTATCCAAGGCAACCGTATCCTTGGAAACCTTATCCTAGGAAACCGCTTATCTCAGGAGGCCATTGTGCTCAGAACCCGCACCACAAGATTCTAGATCCTGACACACCGCATTCTAGAATGCAGTAACCAAGGCAAACATATCCTTGGAAACCGTATCCTAGGAAACCGCTTATCTCAGGAGGCCATTGTGCTCAGAACCCGCACCACAATATTCTAGATCCTGACACACCGCATTCTAGAATGCAGTAACCAAGGCAACCGTATCCTTGGAAACCGTATCCTAGGAATCCGCTTATCTCAGGAGGCCATTGTGCTCAGAACCCGCACCACAAGATTCTAGATCCTGACACACCGCATTCTACAATGCAGTATCCAAGGCAACCGTATCCTTGGAAACCTTATCCTAGGAAACCGCTTATCTCAGGACGCCATTGTGCTCAGAACCCGCACCACAAGATTCTAGATCCTGACACACCGCATTCTAGAATGCAGTATCCAAGGCAACAGTATCCTTGGAAACCGTATCCTAGGAAACCGCTTATCTCTGGAGGCCATTGTGCTCAGAACGCGAACCACAAGATTCTAGATCCTGACACACCGCATTCTAGAATGCAGTATCCAAGGCAACCGTATCCTTGGAAACCGTATCCTAGGAAACCGCTTATCTCAGGAGGCCATTGTGCTCAGAACGCGAGCCACAATATTCTAGATCCTGACACACCGCATTCTAGAATGCAGTATCCAAGGCAACCGTATCCTTGGAAACCGTATCCTAGGAAACCGCTTATCTCAGGAGGCCATTGTGCTCAGAACCCGCACCACAAGATTCTAGATCCTGACACACCGCATTCTAGAATGCAGTAACCAAGGCAACCGTATCCTTGGAAACCGTATCCTAGGAAACCGCTTATCTCAGGAGGCCATTGTGCTCAGAACCCGCACCAAAAGATTCTAGATCCTGACACACCGCATTCTAGAATGCAGTAACCAAGGCAACCGTATCCTTGGAAACCGTATTCTAGGAAACCGCTTATCTCAGGAGGCCATTGTGCTCAGAACCCGCACCACAAGATTCTAGATCCTGACACACCGCATTCTAGAATGCAGTAACCAAGGCAACCGTATCCTTGGAAACCTTATCCTAGGAAACCGCTTACTCAGGAGGCGGTTGTGCTCAGAACACGCACCACAAGATTCTAGATCCTGACAAACCGCATTCTAGAATGCAGTAACCAAGGCAACCGTATCCTTGGAAACCGTATCCTAGGAAACGGATTACTCTGGAGGCCATTGTGCTCAGAACCCGCACCACAGGATTCCAGATCCTGACACACCGTATTCTAGAATGCAGTATCCAAGGCAACCGTATCCTTGGAAACCTTATCCTAGGAAACTGCTTATCTCAGGAGGCCATTGTGCTCAGAACCCGCACCACAAGATTCTAGATCCTGACACACCGCATTCTAGAATGCAGTAACCAAGGCAACCATATTCTTGGAAACCGTATCCTAGGAAACCGCTAATCTCAGGAGGCCATTGTGTTCAGAACCCGCACCACAATATTCTAGATCCTGACACACCGCATTCTAGAATGCAGTAACCAAGGCAACCATATCCTTGGAAACCGTATCCTAGGAAACGGATTACTCTGGAGGCCATTGTGCTCAGAACCCGCACCACAGGATTCCAGATCCTGACACACCGTATTCTAGAATGCAGTATCCAAGGCAACCGTATCATTGGAAACCGTATCCTAGGAAACCGCTTATCTCAGGAGGCCATTGTGCTCAGAACCCGCACCACAAGATTCTAGATCCTGACACACCGCATTCTAGAATGCAGTATCCAAGGCAACCGTATCCTTGGAAACCGTATCCTAGGAAACCGCTTATCTCAGGAGGCCATTGTGCTCTGAACGCGAACCACAATATTCTAGATCCTGACACACCGCATTCTAGAATGCAGTATCCAAGGCAACCGTATCCTTGGAAACCGTATCCTAGGAAACCGCTCTTCTCAGGAGGCCATTGTGCTCAGAACCCGCACCACAAGATTCTAGATCCTGACACAACGCATTCTAGAATGCAGTTACCAAGGCAACCGTATCCTTGGAAACCGTATCATAGGAAACCGCTTATCTCAGGAGGCCATTGTGCTCAGAACCCGCACCACAAGGTTCTAGACCCTGACACACCGCATTCTAGAATGCAGTATCCAACGCAACCGTATCCTTGGAAACCGTATCCTAGGAAACCGCTTATCTCAGGAGGCCATTGTGCTCTGAATGCGAACCACAATATTCTAGATCCTGACACACCGCATTCTAGAATGCAGTATCCAAGGCAACCGTATCCTTGGAAACCGTATCCTAGGAAACCGCTTATCTCAGGAAGCCATTGTGCTCAGAACCCGCACCACAAGGTTCTAGACCCTGACACACCGCATTCTAGAATGCAGTATCCAACGCAACCGTATCCTTGGAAACCGTATCCTAGGAAACGGCTTACTCTGGAGGCCATTGTGCTCAGAACCCGCACCACAAGGTTCTAGATCCTGACACACCGCATTCTAGAATGCAGTATCCAAGGCAACCGTATCCTTGGAAACCGTATCCTAGGAAACCGCTTATCTCAGGAGGCCATTGTGCTCAGAACCCGCACCACAAGGTTCTAGACCCTGACACACCGCATTCTAGAATGCAGTATCCAACGCAACCGTATCCTTGGAAACCGTATCCTAGGAAACGGCTTACTCTGGAGGCCATTGTGCTCAGAACCCGCACCACAAGATTCTAGACCCTGACACACCGCATTCTAGAATGCAGTATCCAAGGCAACCGTATCCTTGGAAACGGTATCCTAGGAAACCGCTTATCTCAGGAGGCCGTTGTGCTCAGAACCCGCACCACAAGATTCTAGATCCTGACACACCGCATTCTAGAATGCAGTATCCAAGGCAACCGTATCCTTGGAAACCGTATCCTAGGAAACCGCTTATCTCAGGAGGCCATTGTGCTCAGAACCCCCACCACAAGATTCTAGATCCTGACACACCGCATTCTAGAATGCAGTATCCAAGGCAACCGTATCCTTGGAAACCGTATCCTAGGAAACCGCTATTCTCAGGAGGCCGTTGTGCTCAGAACCCGCACCACAAGATTCTAGATCCTGAACACCGCATTCTAGAATGCAGTATCCAAGGCAAACGTATCCTTGGAAACCGTATCCTAGGAAACCGCTTATCTCAGGAGGCCATTGTGCTCAGAACCCCCACCACAAGATTATAGATCCTGACACACCGCATTCTAGAATGCAGTATCCAAGGCAACCGTATCCTTGGAAACCGTATCCTAGGAAAACGCTTATCTCAGGAGGCCATTGTGCTCTGAACGCGAACCACAATATTCTAGATCCTGACACACCGCATCTAGAATGCAGTATCCAAGGCAACCGTATCCTTGGAAACCGTATCCTAGGAAACCGCTTATCTCAGGAGGCCATTGTGCTCAGAACCCGCACCACAAGATTCTAGATCCTGACACACCGCATTCTAGAATGCAGTTACCAAGGCAACCGTATCCTTGGAAACCGTATCATAGGAAACCGCTTATCTCAGGAGGCCATTGTGCTCAGAACCCGCACCACAAGGTTCTAGACCCTGACACACCGCATTCTAGAATGCAGTATCCAATGCAACCGTATCCTTGGAAACCGTATCCTAGGAAACGGCTTACTCTGGAGGCCATTGTGCTCAGAACCCGCACCACAAGGTTCTAGATCCTGACACACCGCATTCTAGAATGCAGTATCCAAGGCAACCGTATCCTTGGAAACCGTATCCTAGGAAACCGCTTATCTCAGGAGGCCATTGTGCTCAGAACCCGCACCACAAGATTCTAGACCCTGACACACCGCATTCTAGAATGCAGTATCCAACGCAACCGTATCCTTGGAAACGGTATCCTAGGAAACCGCTTATCTCAGGAGGCCGTTGTGCTCAGAACCCGCAACACAAGATTCTAGATCCTGACAAACCGCATTCTAGAATGCAGTAACCAAGGCAACCGTATCCTTGGAAACCGTATCATAGGAAACCGCTTACTCAGGAGGCCATTGTGCTCAGAACCCGCACCAAAAGATTCTAGATCCTGACACACCGAATTCTAGAATGCAGTAACCAAGGCAACCGTATCCTTGGAAACCGTATCCTAGGAAACCGCTTATCTCAGGAGGCCATTGTGCTCAGAACGCGAACCACAATATTCTAGATCCTGACACACCGCATTCTAGAATGCAGTATCCAAGGCAACCGTATCCTTGGAAACCGTATCCTAGGAAACCGCTTATCTCAGGAGGCCATTGTGCTCAGAACCCGCACCACAAGATTCTAGATCCTGACACACCGCATTCTAGAATGCAGTAACCAAGGCAACCGTATCCTTGGAAACCGTATCCTAGGAAACCGCTTATCTCAGGAGGCCATTGTGCTCAGAACCCGCACCAAAAGATTCTAGATCCTGACACACCGCATTCTAGAATGCAGTAACCAAGGCAACCGTATCCTTGGAAACCGTATTCTAGGAAACCGCTTATCTCAGGAGGCCATTGTGCTCAGAACCCGCACCACAAGATTCTAGATCCTGACACACCGCATTCTAGAATGCAGTAACCAAGGCAACCGTATCCTTGGAAACCTTATCCTAGGAAACCGCTTACTCAGGAGGCGGTTGTGCTCAGAACACGCACCACAAGATTCTAGATCCTGACAAACCGCATTCTAGAATGCAGTAACCAAGGCAACCGTATCCTTGGAAACCGTATCCTAGGAAACGGATTACTCTGGAGGCCATTGTGCTCAGAACCCGCACCACAGGATTCCAGATCCTGACACACCGTATTCTAGAATGCAGTATCCAAGGCAACCGTATCCTTGGAAACCTTATCCTAGGAAACCGCTTATCTCAGGAGGCCATTGTGCTCAGAACCCGCACCACAAGATTCTAGATCCTGACACACCGCATTCTAGAATGCAGTATCCAAGGCAACAGTATCCGTGGAAACCGTATCCTAGGAAACCGCTATCTCTGGAGGCCATTGTGCTCAGAACGCGAACCACAAGATTCTAGATCCTGACACACCGCATTCTAGAATGCAGTATCCAAGGCAACCGTATCCTTGGAAACCGTATCCTAGGAAACCGCTTATCTCAGGAGGCCATTGTGCTCAGAACCCGCACCACAAGATTCTAGATCCTGACACACCGCATTCTAGAATGCAGTAACCAAGGCAACCGTATCCTTGGAAAACGTATCATAGGAAACCGCTTATCTCAGGAGGCCATTGTGCTCAGAACCCGCACCACAAGATTCTAGACCCTGACACACCGCATTCTAGAAGGCAGTATCCAAGGCAACCGTATCCTTGGAAACCGTATCCTAGGAAACCGCTTATCTCAGGAGGCCATTGTGCTCAGAACCCGCACCACAAGATTCTAGATCCTGACACACCGCATTCTACAATGCAGTATCCAAGGCAACCGTATCCTTGGAAACCGTATCCTAGGAAACGGCTTACTCTGGAGGCCATTGTGCTCAGAACCCGCACCACAAGATTCCAGATCCTGACACACCGCATTCTAGAATGCAGTATCCAAGGCAACCGTATCATTGGAAACCGTATCCTAGGAAACCGCTTATCTCAGGAGGCCATTGTGCTCAGAACCCGCACCACAAGATTCTAGATCCTGACACACCGCATTGTAGAATGCAGTATCCAAGGCAACCGTATCCTTGGAAACCGTATCCTAGGAAACCGCTTATCTCAGGAGGCCATTGTGCTCTGAACGCGAACCACAATA
Source organism: Desmodus rotundus (assembly GCF_022682495.2). Classification (NCBI taxonomy): domain Eukaryota; kingdom Metazoa; phylum Chordata; class Mammalia; order Chiroptera; family Phyllostomidae; genus Desmodus; species Desmodus rotundus. The sequence continues at coordinate 412,845 of NW_026527588.1, forward strand.
TTCTAGATCCTGACACACCGCATTCTAGAATGCAGTATCCAAGGAAACCGTATCCTTGGAAACCGTATCCTAGGAAACCGCTCTTCTCAGGAGGCCATTGTGCTCAGAACCCGCACCACAAGATTCTAGATCCTGACACACCGCATTCTAGAATGCAGTTACCAAGGCAACCGTATCCTTGGAAACCGTATCATAGGAAACCGCTTATCTCAGGAGGCCATTGTGCTCAGAACCCGCACCACAAGGTTCTAGACCCTGACACACCGCATTCTAGAATGCAGTATCCAACGCAACCGTATCCTTGGAAACCGTATCCTAGGAAACCGCTTATCTCAGGAGGCCATTGTGCTCTGAACGCGAACCACAATATTCTAGATCCTGACACACCGCATTCTAGAATGCAGTATCCAAGGCAACCGTATCCTTGGAAACTGTATCCTAGGAAACCGCTTATCTCAGGAAGCCATTGTGCTCAGAACCCGCACCACAAGGTTCTAGACCCTGACACACCGCATTCTAGAATGCAGTATCCAACGCAACCGTATCCTTGGAAACCGTATCCTAGGAAACGGCTTACTCTGGAGGCCATTGTGCTCAGAACCCGCACCACAAGGTTCTAGATCCTGACACACCGCATTCTAGAATGCAGTATCCAAGGCAACCGTATCCTTGGAAACCGTATCCTAGGAAACCGCTTATCTCAGGAGGCCATTGTGCTCAGAACCCGCACCACAAGGTTCTAGACCCTGACACACCGCATTCTAGAATGCAGTATCCAACGCAACCGTATCCTTGGAAACCGTATCCTAGGAAACGGCTTACTCTGGAGGCCATTGTGCTCAGAACCCGCACCACAAGGTTCTAGATCCTGACACACCGCATTCTAGAATGCAGTATCCAAGGCAACCGTATCCTTGGAAACCGTATCCTAGGAAACCGCTTATCTCAGGAGGCCATTGTGCTCAGAACCCGCACCACAAGATTCTAGACCCTGACACACCACATTCTAGAATGCAGTATCCAAGGCAACCGTATCCTTGGAAACGGTATCCTAGGAAACCGCTTATCTCAGGAGGCCGTTGTGCTCAGAACCCGCACCACAAGATTCTAGATCCTGACACACCGCATTCTAGAATGCAGTATCCAAGGCAACCGTATCCTTGGAAACCGTATCCTAGGAAACCCCTTATCTCAGGAGGCCATTGTGCTCAGAACCCCCACCACAAGATTCTAGATCCTGACACACCGCATTCTAGAATGCAGTATCCAAGGCAACCGTATCCTTGGAAACCGTATCCTAGGAAACCGCTATTCTCAGGAGGCCGTTGTGCTCAGAACCCGCACCACAAGATTCTAGATCCTGAACACCGCATTCTAGAATGCAGTATCCAAGGCAAACGTATCCTTGGAAACCGTATCCTAGGAAACCACTTATCTCAGGAGGCCATTGTGCTCAGAACCCCCACCACAAGATTATAGATCCTGACACACCGCATTCTAGAATGCAGTATCCAAGGCAACCGTATCCTTGGAAACCGTATCCTAGGAAAACGCTTATCTCAGGAGGCCATTGTGCTCTGAACGCGAACCACAATATTCTAGATCCTGACACACCGCATCTAGAATGCAGTATCCAAGGCAACCGTATCCTTGGAAACCGTATCCTAGGAAACCGCTTATCTCAGGAGGCCATTGTGCTCAGAACCCGCACCACAAGATTCTAGATCCTGACACACCGCATTCTAGAATGCAGTTACCAAGGCAACCGTATCCTTGGAAACCGTATCATAGGAAACCGCTTATCTCAGGAGGCCATTGTGCTCAGAACCCGCACCACAAGGTTCTAGACCCTGACACACCGCATTCTACAATGCAGTATCCAACGCAACCGTATCCTTGGAAACCGTATCCTAGGAAACGGCTTACTCTGGAGGCCATTGTGCTCAGAACCCGCACCACAAGGTTCTAGATCCTGACACACCGCATTCTAGAATGCAGTATCCAAGGCAACCGTATCCTTGGAAACCGTATCCTAGGAAACCGCTTATCTCAGGAGGCCATTGTGCTCAGAACCCGCACCACAAGATTCTAGACCCTGACACACCGCATTCTAGAATGCAGTATCCAACGCAACCGTATCCTTGGAAACGGTATCCTAGGAAACCGCTTATCTCAGGAGGCCGTTGTGCTCAGAACCCGCAACACAAGATTCCAGATCCTGACAAACCGCATTCTAGAATGCAGTAACCAAGGCAACCGTATCCTTGGAAACCGTATCATAGGAAACGGATTACTCTGGAGGCCATTGTGCTCAGAACCCGCACGACAGGATTCCAGATCCTGACACACCGTATTCTAGAATGCAGTATCCAAGGCAACCGTATCCTTGGAAACCTTATCCTAGGAAACCGCTTATCTCAGGAGGCCATTTTGCTCAGAACCCGCACCACAAGGTTCTAGATCCTGACACACCGCATTCTAGAATGCAGTATCCAAGGCAACCGTATCCTTGGAAACCGTATCCTAGGAAACCGCTTATCTCAGGAGGCCATTGTGCTCAGAACCCGCACCACAAGGTTCTAGACCCTGACACACCGCATTCTAGAATGCAGTATCCAACGCAACCGTATCCTTGGAAACCGTATCCTAGGAAACGGCTTACTCTGGAGGCCATTGTGCTCAGAACGCGCACCACAAGGTTCTAGATCCTGACACACCGCATTCTAGAATGCAGTATCCAAGGCAACCGTATCCTTGGAAACCGTATCCTAGGAAACCGCTTATCTCAGGAGGCCATTGTGCTCAGAACCCGCACCACAAGATTCTAGACCCTGACACACCGCATTCTAGAATGCAGTAACCAAGGCAACCGTATCCTTGGAAACCGTATCCTAGGAAACCGCTCTTCTCAGGAGGCCATTGTGCTCAGAACCCGCACCACAAGATTCTAGATCCTGACACACCGCATTCTAGAATGCAGTAACCAAGGCAACCGTATCCTTGGAAACCGTATCCTAGGAAACCGCTTATCTCAGGAGGCCGTTGTGCTCAGAACCCGCACCACAAGATTCTAGATCCTGACACACCGCATACTAGAATGCAGTAACCAAGGTAACCGTATCCTTGGAAACCGTATCCTAGGAAACGGCTTACTCTGGAGGCCATTGTGCTCAGAACCCGCACCACAAGATTCTAGATCCTGACACACCGCATTCTAGAATGCAGTATGCAAGGCAACCGTATCCTTGGAAACCGTATCCTAGGAAACCGCTCATCTCAGGAGGCCATTGTGCTCACAACCCGCACCACAAGGTTCTAGATCCTGACACACCGCATTCTAGAATGCAGTATCCAAGGCAACCGTATCCTTGGAAACTGTATCCTAGGAAACCGCTTATCTCAGGAGGCCATTGTGCTCAGAACCCGCACCACAAGATTCTAGACCCTGACACACCGCATTCTAGAATGCAGTATCCAAGGCAACCGTATCCTTGGAAACCGTATCCTAGGAAAGCGCTTATCTCAGGAGGCCATTGTGCTCAGAACCCGCACCACAAGATTCTAGATCCTGACACACCGCATTCTAGAATGCAGTATCCAAGGCAACCGTATCCTTGGAAACCGTATCCTAGGAAACCGCTTATCTCAGGAGGCCATTGTGCTCTGAACGCGAACCACAATATTCTAGATCCTGACACACCGCATTCTAGAATGCAGTATCCAAGGCAACCGTATCCTTGGAAACCGTATCCTAGGAAACCGCTCTTCTCAGGAGGCCATTGTGCTCAGAACCCGCACCACAAGATTCTAGATCCTGACACACCGTATTCTAGAATGCAGTTACCAAGGCAACCGTATCAATGGAAACCGTATCATAGGAAACCGCTTATCTCAGGAGGCCATTGTGCTCAGAACCCGCACCACAAGGTTCTAGACCCTGACACACCGCATTCTAGAATGCAGTAACCAAGGCAACCGTATCCTTGGAAACCGTATCCTAGGAAACCGCTTATCTCAGGAGGCCGTTGTGCTCAGAACCCGCACCACAAGATTCTAGATCCTGACACACCGCATTCTAGAATGCAGTTACCAAGGCAACCGTATCCTTGGAAACCGTATCCTAGGAAACCGCTCTTCTCAGGAGGCCATTGTGCTCAGAACCCGCACCACAAGATTCTAGACCCTGACACACCGCATTCTAGAATGCATTATCCAACGCAACCGTATCCTTGGAAACGGTATCCTAAGAAACCGCTTATCTCAGGAGGCCGTTGTGCTCAGAACCCGCAACACAAGATTCTAGATCCTGACAAACCGCATTCTAGAATGCAGTAACCAAGGCAACCGTATCCTTGGAAACCGTATCATAGGAAACGGATTACTCTGGAAGCCATTGTGCTCAGAACCCGCACCACAAGATTCCAGATCCTGACACACCGTATTCTAGAATGCAGTATCCAAGGCAACCGTATCCTTGGAAACCTTATCCTAGGAAACCGCTTATCTCAGGAGGCCATTGTGCTCAGAACCCGCACCACAAGATTCTAGATCCTGACACACCGCATTCTAGAATGCAGTAACCAAGGCAACCATATCCTTGGAAACCGTATCCTAGGAAACCGCTTATCTCAGGAGGCCATTGTGCTCAGAACCCGCACCACAATATTCTAGATCCTGACACACCGCATTCTAGAATGCAGTAACCAAGGCAACCATATCCTTGGAAACCGTATCCTAGGAATCCGCTTATCTCAGGAGGCCATTGTGCTCAGAACCCGCACCACAAGATTCTAGATCCTGACACACCGCATTCTAGAATGCAGTATCCAATGCAACCGTATCCTTGGAAACCGTATCCTAGGAAACGGCTTACTCTGGAGGCCATTGTGCTCAGAACCCGCACCACAAGGTTCTAGATCCTGACACACCGCATTCTAGAATGCAGTATCCAAGGCAACCGTATCCTTGGAAACCGTATTCTAGGAAACCGCTTATCTCAGGAGGCCATTGTGCTCAGAACCCGCACCACAAGATTCTAGACCCTGACACACCGCATTCTAGAATGCAGTATCCAACGCAACCGTATCCTTGGAAACGGTATCCTAGGAAACCGCTTATCTCAGGAGGCCGTTGTGCTCAGAACCCGCAACACAAGATTCTAGATCCTGACAAACCGCATTCTAGAATGCAGTAACCAAGGCAACCGTATCCTTGGAAACCGTATCCTAGGAAACCGCTTATCTCAGGAGGCCATTGTGCTCAGAACGCGAACCACAATATTCTAGATCCTGACACACCGCATTCTAGAATGCAGTATCCAAGGCAACCGTATCCTTGGAAACCGTATCCTAGGAAACCGCTTATCTCAGGAGGCCATTGTGCTCAGAACCCGCACCACAAGATTCTAGATCCTGACACACCGCATTCTAGAATGCAGTAACCAAGGCAACCGTATCCTTGGAAACCGTATCCTAGGAAACCGCTTATCTCAGGAGGCCATTGTGCTCAGAACCCGCACCAAAAGATTCTAGATCCTGACACACCGCATTCTAGAATGCAGTAACCAAGGCAACCGTATCCTTGGAAACCGTATTCTAGGAAACCGCTTATCTCAGGAGGCCATTGTGCTCAGAACCCGCACCACAAGATTCTAGATCCTGACACACCGCATTCTAGAATGCAGTAACCAAGGCAACCGTATCCTTGGAAACCTTATCCTAGGAAACCGCTTACTCAGGAGGCGGTTGTGCTCAGAACACGCACCACAAGATTCTAGATCCTGACAAACCGCATTCTAGAATGCAGTAACCAAGGCAACCGTATCCTTGGAAACCGTATCCTAGGAAACGGATTACTCTGGAGGCCATTGTGCTCAGAACCCGCACCACAGGATTCCAGATCCTGACACACCGTATTCTAGAATGCAGTATCCAAGGCAACCGTATCCTTGGAAACCTTATCCTAGGAAACCGCTTATCTCAGGAGGCCATTGTGCTCAGAACCCGCACCACAAGATTCTAGATCCTGACACACCGCATTCTAGAATGCAGTATCCAAGGCAACAGTATCCGTGGAAACCGTATCCTAGGAAACCGCTATCTCTGGAGGCCATTGTGCTCAGAACGCGAACCACAAGATTCTAGATCCTGACACACCGCATTCTAGAATGCAGTATCCAAGGCAACCGTATCCTTGGAAACCGTATCCTAGGAAACCGCTTATCTCAGGAGGCCATTGTGCTCAGAACCCGCACCACAAGATTCTAGATCCTGACACACCGCATTCTAGAATGCAGTAACCAAGGCAACCGTATCCTTGGAAAACGTATCCTAGGAAACCGCTTATCTCAGGAGGCCATTGTGCTCAGAACCCGCACCACAAGATTCTAGACCCTGACACACCGCATTCTAGAAGGCAGTATCCAAGGCAACCGTATCCTTGGAAACCGTATCCTAGGAAACCGCTTATCTCAGGAGGCCATTGTGCTCAGAACCCGCACCACAAGATTCTAGATCCTGACACACCGCATTCTACAATGCAGTATCCAAGGCAACCGTATCCTTGGAAACCGTATCCTAGGAAACGGCTTACTCTGGAGGCCATTGTGCTCAGAACCCGCACCACAAGATTCCAGATCCTGACACACCGCATTCTAGAATGCAGTATCCAAGGCAACCGTATCATTGGAAACCGTATCCTAGGAAACCGCTTATCTCAGGAGGCCATTGTGCTCAGAACCCGCACCACAAGATTCTAGATCCTGACACACCGCATTGTAGAATGCAGTATCCAAGGCAACCGTATCCTTGGAAACCGTATCCTAGGAAACCGCTCTTCTCAGGAGGCCATTGTGCTCAGAACCCGCACCACAAGATTCTAGATCCTGACACACCGTATTCTAGAATGCAGTTACCAAGGCAACCGTATCAATGGAAACCGTATCATAGGAAACCGCTTATCTCAGGAGGCCATTGTGCTCAGAACCCGCACCACAAGGTTCTAGACCCTGACACACCGCATTCTAGAATGCAGTAACCAAGGCAACCGTATCCTTGGAAACCGTATCCTAGGAAACCGCTTATCTCAGGAGGCCGTTGTGCTCAGAACCCGCACCACAAGATTCTAGATCCTGACACACCGCATTCTAGAATGCAGTTACCAAGGCAACCGTATCCTTGGAAACCGTATCCTAGGAAACCGCTCTTCTCAGGAGGCCATTGTGCTCAGAACCCGCACCACAAGATTCTAGACCCTGACACACCGCATTCTAGAATGCATTATCCAACGCAACCGTATCCTTGGAAACGGTATCCTAAGAAACCGCTTATCTCAGGAGGCCGTTGTGCTCAGAACCCGCAACACAAGATTCTAGATCCTGACAAACCGCATTCTAGAATGCAGTAACCAAGGCAACCGTATCCTTGGAAACCGTATCATAGGAAACGGATTACTCTGGAAGCCATTGTGCTCAGAACCCGCACCACAAGATTCCAGATCCTGACACACCGTATTCTAGAATGCAGTATCCAAGGCAACCGTATCCTTGGAAACCTTATCCTAGGAAACCGCTTATCTCAGGAGGCCATTGTGCTCAGAACCCGCACCACAAGATTCTAGATCCTGACACACCGCATTCTAGAATGCAGTAACCAAGGCAACCATATCCTTGGAAACCGTATCCTAGGAAACCGCTTATCTCAGGAGGCCATTGTGCTCAGAACCCGCACCACAATATTCTAGATCCTGACACACCGCATTCTAGAATGCAGTAACCAAGGCAACCATATCCTTGGAAACCGTATCCTAGGAATCCGCTTATCTCAGGAGGCCATTGTGCTCAGAACCCGCACCACAAGATTCTAGATCCTGACACACCGCATTCTAGAATGCAGTATCCAATGCAACCGTATCCTTGGAAACCGTATCCTAGGAAACGGCTTACTCTGGAGGCCATTGTGCTCAGAACCCGCACCACAAGGTTCTAGATCCTGACACACCGCATTCTAGAATGCAGTATCCAAGGCAACCGTATCCTTGGAAACCGTATCCTAGGAAACCGCTTATCTCAGGAGGCCATTGTGCTCAGAACCCGCACCACAAGATTCTAGACCCTGACACACCGCATTCTAGAATGCAGTATCCAACGCAACCGTATCCTTGGAAACGGTATCCTAGGAAACCGCTTATCTCAGGAGGCCGTTGTGCTCAGAACCCGCAACACAAGATTCTAGATCCTGACAAACCGCATTCTAGAATGCAGTAACCAAGGCAACCGTATCCTTGGAAACAGTATCATAGGAAACCGCTTACTCAGGAGGCCATTGTGCTCAGAACCCGCACCAAAAGATTCTAGATCCTGACACACCGAATTCTAGAATGCAGTAACCAAGGCAACCGTATCCTTGGAAACCGTATCCTAGGAAACCGCTTATCTCAGGAGGCCATTGTGCTCAGAACGCGAACCACAATATTCTAGATCCTGACACACCGCATTCTAGAATGCAGTATCCAAGGCAACCGTATCCTTGGAAACCGTATCCTAGGAAACCGCTTATCTCAGGAGGCCATTGTGCTCAGAACCCGCACCACAAGATTCTAGATCCTGACACACCGCATTCTAGAATGCAGTAACCAAGGCAACCGTATCCTTGGAAACCGTATCCTAGGAAACCGCTTATCTCAGGAGGCCATTGTGCTCAGAACCCGCACCAAAAGATTCTAGATCCTGACACACCGCATTCTAGAATGCAGTAACCAAGGCAACCGTATCCTTGGAAACCGTATTCTAGGAAACCGCTTATCTCAGGAGGCCATTGTGCTCAGAACCCGCACCACAAGATTCTAGATCCTGACACACCGCATTCTAGAATGCAGTAACCAAGGCAACCGTATCCTTGGAAACCTTATCCTAGGAAACCGCTTACTCAGGAGGCGGTTGTGCTCAGAACACGCACCACAAGATTCTAGATCCTGACAAACCGCATTCTAGAATGCAGTAACCAAGGCAACCGTATCCTTGGAAACCGTATCCTAGGAAACGGATTACTCTGGAGGCCATTGTGCTCAGAACCCGCACCACAGGATTCCAGATCCTGACACACCGTATTCTAGAATGCAGTATCCAAGGCAACCGTATCCTTGGAAACCTTATCCTAGGAAACCGCTTATCTCAGGAGGCCATTGTGCTCAGAACCCGCACCACAAGATTCTAGATCCTGACACACCGCATTCTAGAATGCAGTATCCAAGGCAACAGTATCCGTGGAAACCGTATCCTAGGAAACCGCTATCTCTGGAGGCCATTGTGCTCAGAACGCGAACCACAAGATTCTAGATCCTGACACACCGCATTCTAGAATGCAGTATCCAAGGCAACCGTATCCTTGGAAACCGTATCCTAGGAAACCGCTTATCTCAGGAGGCCATTGTGCTCAGAACCCGCACCACAAGATTCTAGATCCTGACACACCGCATTCTAGAATGCAGTAACCAAGGCAACCGTATCCTTGGAAAACGTATCCTAGGAAACCGCTTATCTCAGGAGGCCATTGTGCTCAGAACCCGCACCACAAGATTCTAGACCCTGACACACCGCATTCTAGAAGGCAGTATCCAAGGCAACCGTATCCTTGGAAACCGTATCCTAGGAAACCGCTTATCTCAGGAGGCCATTGTGCTCAGAACCCGCACCACAAGATTCTAGATCCTGACACACCGCATTCTACAATGCAGTATCCAAGGCAACCGTATCCTTGGAAACCGTATCCTAGGAAACGGCTTACTCTGGAGGCCATTGTGCTCAGAACCCGCACCACAAGATTCCAGATCCTGACACACCGCATTCTAGAATGCAGTATCCAAGGCAACCGTATCATTGGAAACCGTATCCTAGGAAACCGCTTATCTCAGGAGGCCATTGTGCTCAGAACCCGCACCACAAGATTCTAGATCCTGACACACCGCATTGTAGAATGCAGTATCCAAGGCAACCGTATCCTTGGAAACCGTATCCTAGGAAACCGCTTATGTCAGGAGGCCATTGTGCTCTGAACGCGAACCACAATATTCTAGATCCTGACACACCGCATTCTAGAATGCAGTATCCAAGGCAACCGTATCCTTGGAAACCGTATCCTAGGAAACCGCTCTTCTCAGGAGGCCATTGTGCTCAGAACCCGCACCACAAGATTCTAGATCCTGACACACCGCATTCTAGAATGCAGTTACCAAGGCAACCGTATCCTTGGAAACCGTATCATAGGAAACCGCTTATCTCAGGAGGCCATTGTGCTCAGAACCCGCACCACAAGGTTCTAGACCCTGACACACCGCATTCTAGAATGCAGTATCCAACGCAACCGTATCCTTGGAAACCGTATCCTAGGAAACCGCTTATCTCAGGAGGCCATTGTGCTCTGAACGCGAACCACAATATTCTAGATCCTGACACACCGCATTCTAGAATGCAGTATCCAAGGCAACCGTATCCTTGGAAACCGTATCCTAGGAAACCGCTTATCTCAGGAAGCCATTGTGCTCAGAACCCGCATCACAAGGTTCTAGACCCTGACACACCGCATTCTAGAATGCAGTATCCAACGCAACCGTATCCTTGGAAACCGTATCCTAGGAAACGGCTTACTCTGGAGGCCATTGTGCTCAGAACCCGCACCACAAGGTTCTAGATCCTGACACACCGCATTCTAGAATGCAGTATCCAAGGCAACCGTATCCTTGGAAACCGTATCCTAGGAAACCGCTTATCTCAGGAGGCCATTGTGCTCAGAACCCGCACCACAAGGTTCTAGACCCTGACACACCGCATTCTAGAATGCAGTATCCAACGCAACCGTATCCTTGGAAACCGTATCCTAGGAAACGGCTTACTCTGGAGGCCATTGTGCTCAGAACCCGCACCACAAGGTTCTAGATCCTGACACACCGCATTCTAGAATGCAGTATCCAAGGCAACCGTATCCTTGGAAACCGTATCCTAGGAAACCGCTTATCTCAGGAGGCCATTGTGCTCAGAACCCGCACCACAAGATTCTAGACCCTGACACACCGCATTCTAGAATGCAGTATCCAAGGCAACCGTATCCTTGGAAACGGTATCCTAGGAAACCGCTTATCTCAGGAGGCCGTTGTGCTCAGAACCCGCACCACAAGATTCTAGATCCTGACACACCGCATTCTAGAATGCAGTATCCAAGGCAACCGTATCCTTGGAAACCGTATCCTAGGAAACCCCTTATCTCAGGAGGCCATTGTGCTCAGAACCCCCACCACAAGATTCTAGATCCTGACACACCGCATTCTAGAATGCAGTATCCAAGGCAACCGTATCCTTGGAAACCGTATCCTAGGAAACCGCTATTCTCAGGAGGCCGTTGTGCTCAGAACCCGCACCACAAGATTCTAGATCCTGAACACCGCATTCTAGAATGCAGTATCCAAGGCAAACGTATCCTTGGAAACCGTATCCTAGGAAACCACTTATCTCAGGAGGCCATTGTGCTCAGAACCCCCACCACAAGATTATAGATCCTGACACACCGCATTCTAGAATGCAGTATCCAAGGCAACCGTATCCTTGGAAACCGTATCCTAGGAAAACGCTTATCTCAGGAGGCCATTGTGCTCTGAACGCGAACCACAATATTCTAGATCCTGACACACCGCATCTAGAATGCAGTATCCAAGGCAACCGTATCCTTGGAAACCGTATCCTAGGAAACCGCTTATCTCAGGAGGCCATTGTGCTCAGAACCCGCACCACAAGATTCTAGATCCTGACACACCGCATTCTAGAATGCAGTTACCAAGGCAACCGTATCCTTGGAAACCGTATCATAGGAAACCGCTTATCTCAGGAGGCCATTGTGCTCAGAACCCGCACCACAAGGTTCTAGACCCTGACACACCGCATTCTAGAATGCAGTATCCAACGCAACCGTATCCTTGGAAACCGTATCCTAGGAAACGGCTTACTCTGGAGGCCATTGTGCTCAGAACCCGCACCACAAGGTTCTAGATCCTGACACACCGCATTCTAGAATGCAGTATCCAAGGCAACCGTATCCTTGGAAACCGTATCCTAGGAAACCGCTTATCTCAGGAGGCCATTGTGCTCAGAACCCGCACCACAAGATTCTAGACCCTGACACACCGCATTCTAGAATGCAGTATCCAACGCAACCGTATCCTTGGAAACGGTATCCTAGGAAACCGCTTATCTCAGGAGGCCGTTGTGCTCAGAACCCGCAACACAAGATTCTAGATCCTGACAAACCGCATTCTAGAATGCAGTAACCAAGGCAACCGTATCCTTGGAAACCGTATCATAGGAAACGGATTACTCTGGAGGCCATTGTGCTCAGAACCCGCACGACAGGATTCCAGATCCTGACACACCGTATTCTAGAATGCAGTATCCAAGGCAACCGTATCCTTGGAAACCTTATCCTAGGAAACCGCTTATCTCAGGAGGCCATTGTGCTCAGAACCCGCACCACAAGGTTCTAGATCCTGACACACCGCATTCTAGAATGCAGTATCCAAGGCAACCGTATCCTTGGAAACCGTATCCTAGGAAACCGCTTATCTCAGGAGGCCATTGTGCTCAGAACCCGCACCACAAGGTTCTAGACCCTGACACACCGCATTCTAGAATGCAGTATCCAACGCAACCGTATCCTTGGAAACCGTATCCTAGGAAACGGCTTACTCTGGAGGCCATTGTGCTCAGAACGCGCACCACAAGGTTCTAGATCCTGACACACCGCATTCTAGAATGCAGTATCCAAGGCAACCGTATCCTTGGAAACCGTATCCTAGGAAACCGCTTATCTCAGGAGGCCATTGTGCTCAGAACCCGCACCACAAGATTCTAGACCCTGACACACCGCATTCTAGAATGCAGTAACCAAGGCAACCGTATCCTTGGAAACCGTATCCTAGGAAACCGCTCTTCTCAGGAGGCCATTGTGCTCAGAACCCGCACCACAAGATTCTAGATCCTGACACACCGCATTCTAGAATGCAGTAACCAAGGCAACCGTATCCTTGGAAACCGTATCCTAGGAAACCGCTTATCTCAGGAGGCCGTTGTGCTCAGAACCCGCACTACAAGATTCTAGATCCTGACACACCGCATACTAGAATGCAGTAACCAAGGTAACCGTATCCTTGGAAACCGTATCCTAGGAAACGGCTTACTCTGGAGGCCATTGTGCTCAGAACCCGCACCACAAGATTCTAGATCCTGACACACCGCATTCTAGAATGCAGTATGCAAGGCAACCGTATCCTTGGAAACCGTATCCTAGGAAACCGCTCATCTCAGGAGGCCATTGTGCTCACAACCCGCACCACAAGGTTCTAGATCCTGACACACCGCATTCTAGAATGCAGTATCCAAGGCAACCGTATCCTTGGAAACTGTATCCTAGGAAACCGCTTATCTCAGGAGGCCATTGTGCTCAGAACCCGCACCACAAGATTCTAGACCCTGACACACCGCATTCTAGAATGCAGTATCCAAGGCAACCGTATCCTTGGAAACCGTATCCTAGGAAAGCGCTTATCTCAGGAGGCCATTGTGCTCAGAACCCGCACCACAAGATTCTAGATCCTGACACACCGCATTCTAGAATGCAGTATCCAAGGCAACCGTATCCTTGGAAACCGTATCCTAGGAAACCGCTTATCTCAGGAGGCCATTGTGCTCTGAACGCGAACCACAATATTCTAGATCCTGACACACCGCATTCTAGAATGCAGTATCCAAGGCAACCGTATCCTTGGAAACCGTATCCTAGGAAACCGCTCTTCTCAGGAGGCCATTGTGCTCAGAACCCGCACCACAAGATTCTAGATCCTGACACACCGTATTCTAGAATGCAGTTACCAAGGCAACCGTATCAATGGAAACCGTATCATAGGAAACCGCTTATCTCAGGAGGCCATTGTGCTCAGAACCCGCACCACAAGGTTCTAGACCCTGACACACCGCATTCTAGAATGCAGTAACCAAGGCAACCGTATCCTTGGAAACCGTATCCTAGGAAACCGCTTATCTCAGGAGGCCGTTGTGCTCAGAACCCGCACCACAAGATTCTAGATCCTGACACACCGCATTCTAGAATGCAGTTACCAAGGCAACCGTATCCTTGGAAACCGTATCCTAGGAAACCGCTCTTCTCAGGAGGCCATTGTGCTCAGAACCCGCACCACAAGATTCTAGACCCTGACACACCGCATTCTAGAATGCATTATCCAACGCAACCGTATCCTTGGAAACTGTATCCTAAGAAACCGCTTATCTCAGGAGGCCGTTGTGCTCAGAACCCGCAACACAAGATTCTAGATCCTGACAAACCGCATTCTAGAATGCAGTAACCAAGGCAACCGTATCCTTGGAAACCGTATCATAGGAAACGGATTACTCTGGAAGCCATTGTGCTCAGAACCCGCACCACAAGATTCCAGATCCTGACACACCGTATTCTAGAATGCAGTATCCAAGGCAACCGTATCCTTGGAAACCTTATCCTAGGAAACCGCTTATCTCAGGAGGCCATTGTGCTCAGAACCCGCACCACAAGATTCTAGATCCTGACACACCGCATTCTAGAATGCAGTAACCAAGGCAACCATATCCTTGGAAACCGTATCCTAGGAAACCGCTTATCTCAGGAGGCCATTGTGCTCAGAACCCGCACCACAATATTCTAGATCCTGACACACCGCATTCTAGAATGCAGTAACCAAGGCAACCATATCCTTGGAAACCGTATCCTAGGAATCCGCTTATCTCAGGAGGCCATTGTGCTCAGAACCCGCACCACAAGATTCTAGATCCTGACACACCGCATTCTACAATGCAGTATCCAAGGCAACCGTATCCTTGGAAACCTTATCCTAGGAAACCGCTTATCTCAGGAGGCCATTGTGCTCAGAACCCGCACCACAAGATTCTAGATCCTGACACACCGCATTCTAGAATGCAGTATCCAAGGCAACAGTATCCTTGGAAACCGTATCCTAGGAAACCGCTATCTCTGGAGGCCATTGTGCTCTGAACGCGAACCACAAGATTCTAGATCCTGACACACCGCATTCTAGAATGCAGTATCCAAGGCAACCGTATCCTTGGAAACCGTATCCTAGGAAACCGCTTATCTCAGGAGGCCATTGTGCTCAGAACCCGCACCACAAGATTCTAGATCCTGACACACCGCATTCTAGAATGCAGTAACGAAGGCAACCGTATCCTTGGAAACCGTATCCTAGGAAACCGCTTATATCAGGAGGCCATTGTGCTCAGATCCCGAACCACAAGATTCTAGACCCTGACACACCGCATTCTAGAATGCAGTATCCAAGGCAACCGTATCCTTGGAAACCGTATCCTAGGAAACCGCTTATCTCAGGAGGCCGTTGTGCTCAGAACCCGCACCACAAGATTCTAGATCCTGACACACCGCATTCTAGAATGCAGTATCCAAGGCAACCGTATCCTTGGAAACCGTATCCTAGGAAACCGCTTATCTCAGGAGGCCATTGTGCTCTGAACTCGAACCACAATAGTCTAGATCCTGACACACCGCATTCTAGAATGCAGTATCCAAGGCAACCGTATCCTTGGAAACCGTATCCTAGGAAACCGCTTATCTCAGGAGGCCATTGTGCTCAGAACCCGCACCACAAGGTTCTAGACCCTGACACACCGCATTCTAGAATGCAGTATCCAACGCAACCGTATCCTTGGAAACCGTATCCTAGGAAACCGCTTATCTCAGGAGGCCATTGTGCTCAGAACCCGCACCACAAGGTTCTAGACCCTGACACACCGCATTCTAGAATGCAGTATCCAACGCAACCGTATCCTTGGAAACCGTATCCTAGGAAACGGCTTACTCTGGAGGCCATTGTGCTCAGAACCCGCACCACAAGGTTCTAGATCCTGACACACCGCATTCTAGAATGCAGTATCCAAGGCAACCGTATCCTTGGAAACCGTATCCTAGGAAACCGCTTATCTCAGGAGGCCATTGTGCTCAGAACCCGCACCACAAGGTTCTAGACCCTGACACACCGCATTCTAGAATGCAGTATCCAAGGCAACCGTATCCTTGGAAACCTTATCCTAGGAAACCGCTTATCTCAGGAGGCCATTGTGCTCAGAACCCGCACCACAAGATTCTAGATCCTGACACACCGCATTCTAGAATGCAGTATCCAAGGCAACAGTATCCTTGGAAACCGTATCCTAGGAAACCGCTTATCTCTGGAGGCCATTGTGCTCAGAACGCGAACCACAAGATTCTAGATCCTGACACACCGCATTCTAGAATGCAGTATCCAAGGCAACCGTATCCTTGGAAACCGTATCCTAGGAAACCGCTTATCTCAGGAGGCCATTGTGCTCAGAACCCGCACCACAAGATTCTAGACCCTGACACACCGCATTCTAGAATGCAGTATCCAAGGCAACCGTATCCTTGGAAACCGTATCCTAGGAAAGCGCTTATCTCAGGAGGCCATTGTGCTCAGAACCCGCACCACAAGATTCTAGATCCTGACACACCGCATTCTAGAATGCAGTATCCAAGGCAACCGTATCCTTGGAAACCGTATCCTAGGAAACCGCTTATCTCAGGAGGCCATTGTGCTCTGAACGCGAACCACAATATTCTAGATCCTGACACACCGCATTCTAGAATGCAGTATCCAAGGCAACCGTATCCTTGGAAACCGTATCCTAGGAAACCGCTCTTCTCAGGAGGCCATTGTGCTCAGAACCCGCACCACAAGATTCTAGATCCTGACACACCGTATTCTAGAATGCAGTTACCAAGGCAACCGTATCAATGGAAACCGTATCATAGGAAACCGCTTATCTCAGGAGGCCATTGTGCTCAGAACCCGCACCACAAGGTTCTAGACCCTGACACACCGCATTCTAGAATGCAGTAACCAAGGCAACCGTATCCTTGGAAACCGTATCCTAGGAAACCGCTTATCTCAGGAGGCCGTTGTGCTCAGAACCCGCACCACAAGATTCTAGATCCTGACACACCGCATTCTAGAATGCAGTTACCAAGGCAACCGTATCCTTGGAAACCGTATCCTAGGAAACCGCTCTTCTCAGGAGGCCATTGTGCTCAGAACCCGCACCACAAGATTCTAGACCCTGACACACCGCATTCTAGAATGCATTATCCAACGCAACCGTATCCTTGGAAACTGTATCCTAAGAAACCGCTTATCTCAGGAGGCCGTTGTGCTCAGAACCCGCAACACAAGATTCTAGATCCTGACAAACCGCATTCTAGAATGCAGTAACCAAGGCAACCGTATCCTTGGAAACCGTATCATAGGAAACGGATTACTCTGGAAGCCATTGTGCTCAGAACCCGCACCACAAGATTCCAGATCCTGACACACCGTATTCTAGAATGCAGTATCCAAGGCAACCGTATCCTTGGAAACCTTATCCTAGGAAACCGCTTATCTCAGGAGGCCATTGTGCTCAGAACCCGCACCACAAGATTCTAGATCCTGACACACCGCATTCTAGAATGCAGTAACCAAGGCAACCATATCCTTGGAAACCGTATCCTAGGAAACCGCTTATCTCAGGAGGCCATTGTGCTCAGAACCCGCACCACAATATTCTAGATCCTGACACACCGCATTCTAGAATGCAGTAACCAAGGCAACCATATCCTTGGAAACCGTATCCTAGGAATCCGCTTATCTCAGGAGGCCATTGTGCTCAGAACCCGCACCACAAGATTCTAGATCCTGACACACCGCATTCTACAATGCAGTATCCAAGGCAACCGTATCCTTGGAAACCTTATCCTAGGAAACCGCTTATCTCAGGAGGCCATTGTGCTCAGAACCCGCACCACAAGATTCTAGATCCTGACACACCGCATTCTAGAATGCAGTATCCAAGGCAACAGTATCCTTGGAAACCGTATCCTAGGAAACCGCTATCTCTGGAGGCCATTGTGCTCTGAACGCGAACCACAAGATTCTAGATCCTGACACACCGCATTCTAGAATGCAGTATCCAAGGCAACCGTATCCTTGGAAACCGTATCCTAGGAAACCGCTTATCTCAGGAGGCCATTGTGCTCAGAACCCGCACCACAAGATTCTAGATCCTGACACACCGCATTCTAGAATGCAGTAACGAAGGCAACCGTATCCTTGGAAACCGTATCCTAGGAAACCGCTTATATCAGGAGGCCATTGTGCTCAGATCCCGAACCACAAGATTCTAGACCCTGACACACCGCATTCTAGAATGCAGTATCCAAGGCAACCGTATCCTTGGAAACCGTATCCTAGGAAACCGCTTATCTCAGGAGGCCGTTGTGCTCAGAACCCGCACCACAAGATTCTAGATCCTGACACACCGCATTCTAGAATGCAGTATCCAAGGCAACCGTATCCTTGGAAACCGTATCCTAGGAAACCGCTTATCTCAGGAGGCCATTGTGCTCTGAACTCGAACCACAATAGTCTAGATCCTGACACACCGCATTCTAGAATGCAGTATCCAAGGCAACCGTATCCTTGGAAACCGTATCCTAGGAAACCGCTTATCTCAGGAGGCCATTGTGCTCAGAACCCGCACCACAAGGTTCTAGACCCTGACACACCGCATTCTAGAATGCAGTATCCAACGCAACCGTATCCTTGGAAACCGTATCCTAGGAAACCGCTTATCTCAGGAGGCCATTGTGCTCAGAACCCGCACCACAAGGTTCTAGACCCTGACACACCGCATTCTAGAATGCAGTATCCAACGCAACCGTATCCTTGGAAACCGTATCCTAGGAAACGGCTTACTCTGGAGGCCATTGTGCTCAGAACCCGCACCACAAGGTTCTAGATCCTGACACACCGCATTCTAGAATGCAGTATCCAAGGCAACCGTATCCTTGGAAACCGTATCCTAGGAAACCGCTTATCTCAGGAGGCCATTGTGCTCAGAACCCGCACCACAAGGTTCTAGACCCTGACACACCGCATTCTAGAATGCAGTATCCAAGGCAACCGTATCCTTGGAAACCTTATCCTAGGAAACCGCTTATCTCAGGAGGCCATTGTGCTCAGAACCCGCACCACAAGATTCTAGATCCTGACACACCGCATTCTAGAATGCAGTATCCAAGGCAACAGTATCCTTGGAAACCGTATCCTAGGAAACCGCTTATCTCTGGAGGCCATTGTGCTCAGAACGCGAACCACAAGATTCTAGATCCTGACACACCGCATTCTAGAATGCAGTATCCAAGGCAACCGTATCCTTGGAAACCGTATCCTAGGAAACCGCTTATCTCAGGAGGCCATTGTGCTCAGAACCCGCACCACAAGATTCTAGATCCTGACACACCGCATTCTAGAATGCAGTAACCAAGGCAACCGTATCCTTGGAAACCGTATCCTAGGAAACCGCTCTTCTCAGGAGGCCATTGTGCTCAGAACCCGCACCACAAGATCTAGATCCTGACACACCGCATTCTAGAATGCAGTAACCAAGGCAACCGTATCCTTGGAAACCGTATCCTAGGAAACCGCTTATCTCAGGAGGCCGTTGTGCTCAGAACCCGCACCACAAGATTCTAGATCCTGACACACCGCATTCTAGAATGCAGTATCCAAGGCAACCGTATCCTTGGAAACCGTATCCTAGGAAACCGCTTATCTCAGGAGGCCATTGTGCTCTGAACGCGAACCACAATATTCTAGATCCTGACACACCGCATTCTAGAATGCAGTATCCAAGGCAACCGTATCCTTGGAAACCGTATCCTAGGAAACCGCTTATCTCAGGAGGCCATTGTGCTCAGAACCCGCACCACAAGGTTCTAGACCCTGACACACCGCATTCTAGAATGCAGTATCCAACGCAACCGTATCCTTGGAAACCGTATCCTAGGAAACGGCTTACTCTGGAGGCCATTGTGCTCAGAACCCGCACCACAAGGTTCTAGATCCTGACACACCGCATTCTAGAATGCAGTATCCAAGGCAACCGTATCCTTGGACACCGTATCCTAGGAAACCGCTTATCTCAGGAGGCCATTGTGCTCAGAACCCGCACCACAAGATTCTAGATCCTGATACACCGCATTCTAGAATGCAGTAACCAAGGCAACCGTATCCTTGGAAACCGTATCCTAGGAAACCGCTTATCTCAGGAGGCCATTGTGCTCAGAACCCGCACCACAATATTCTAGATCCTGACACACCGCATTCTAGAATGCAGTAACCAAGGCAACCATATCCTTGGAAACCGTATCCTAGGAATCCGCTTATCTCAGGAGGCCATTGTGCTCAGAACCCGCACCACAAGATTCTAGATCCTGACACACCACATTCTACAATGCAGTATCCAAGGCAACCGTATCCTTGGAAACCTTATCCTAGGAAACCGCTTATCTCAGGAGGCCATTGTGCTCAGAACCCGCACCACAAGATTCTAGATCCTGACACACCGCATTCTAGAATGCAGTATCCAAGGCAACAGTATCCTTGGAAACCGTATCCTAGGAAACCGCTATCTCTGGAGGCCATTGTGCTCTGAACGCGAACCACAAGATTCTAGATCCTGACACACCGCATTCTAGAATGCAGTATCCAAGGCAACCGTATCCTTGGAAACCGTATCCTAGGAAACCGCTTATCTCAGGAGGCCATTGTGCTCAGAACCCGCACCACAAGATTCTAGATCCTGACACACCGCATTCTAGAATGCAGTAACGAAGGCAACCGTATCCTTGGAAACCGTATCCTAGGAAACCGCTTATCTCAGGAGGCCATTGTGCTCAGATCCCGAACCACAAGATTCTAGACCCTGACACACCGCATTCTAGAATGCAGTATCCAAGGCAACCGTATCCTTGGAAACCGTATCCTAGGAAACCGCTTATCTCAGGAGGCCGTTGTGCTCAGAACCCGCACCACAAGATTCTGGATCCTGACACACCGCATTCTAGAATGCAGTATCCAAGGCAACCGTATCCTTGGAAACCGTATCCTAGGAAACCGCTTATCTCAGGAGGCCATTGTGCTCTGAACGCGAACCACAATAGTCTAGATCCTGACACACCGCATTCTAGAATGCAGTATCCAAGGCAACCGTATCCTTGGAAACCGTATCCTAGGAAACCGCTTATCTCAGGAGGCCATTGTGCTCAGAACCCGCACCACAAGGTTCTAGACCCTGACACACCGCATTCTAGAATGCAGTATCCAACGCAACCGTATCCTTGGAAACCGTATCCTAGGAAACCGCTTATCTCAGGAGGCCATTGTGCTCAGAACCCGCACCACAAGGTTCTAGACCCTGACACACCGCATTCTAGAATGCAGTATCCAACGCAACCGTATCCTTGGAAACCGTATCCTAGGAAACGGCTTACTCTGGAGGCCATTGTGCTCAGAACCCGCACCACAAGGTTCTAGATCCTGACACACCGCATTCTAGAATGCAGTATCCAAGGCAACCGTATCCTTGGAAACCGTATCCTAGGAAACCGCTTATCTCAGGAGGCCATTGTGCTCAGAACCCGCACCACAAGGTTCTAGACCCTGACACACCGCATTCTAGAATGCAGTATCCAAGGCAACCGTATCCTTGGAAACCTTATCCTAGGAAACCGCTCTTCTCAGGAGGCCATTGTGCTCAGAACCCGCACCACAAGATTCTAGATCCTGACACACCGCATTCTAGAATGCAGTATCCAAGGCAACAGTATCCTTGGAAACCGTATCCTAGGAAACCGCTTATCTCTGGAGGCCATTGTGCTCAGAACGCGAACCACAAGATTCTAGATCCTGACACACCGCATTCTAGAATGCAGTATCCAAGGCAACCGTATCCTTGGAAACCGTATCCTAGGAAACCGCTTATCTCAGGAGGCCATTGTGCTCAGAACCCGCACCACAAGATTCTAGATCCTGACACACCGCATTCTAGAATGCAGTAACCAAGGCAACCGTATCCTTGGAAACCGTATCCTAGGAAACCGCTCTTCTCAGGAGGCCATTGTGCTCAGAACCCGCACCACAAGATCTAGATCCTGACACACCGCATTCTAGAATGCAGTAACCAAGGCAACCGTATCCTTGGAAACCGTATCCTAGGAAACCGCTTATCTCAGGAGGCCGTTGTGCTCAGAACCCGCACCACAAGATTCTAGATCCTGACACACCGCATTCTAGAATGCAGTATCCAAGGCAACCGTATCCTTGGAAACCGTATCCTAGGAAACCGCTTATCTCAGGAGGCCATTGTGCTCTGAACGCGAACCACAATATTCTAGATCCTGACACACCGCATTCTAGAATGCAGTATCCAAGGCAACCGTATCCTTGGAAACCGTATCCTAGGAAACCGCTTATCTCAGGAGGCCATTGTGCTCAGAACCCGCACCACAAGGTTCTAGACCCTGACACACCGCATTCTAGAATGCAGTATCCAACGCAACCGTATCCTTGGAAACCGTATCCTAGGAAACGGCTTACTCTGGAGGCCATTGTGCTCAGAACCCGCACCACAAGGTTCTAGATCCTGACACACCGCATTCTAGAATGCAGTATCCAAGGCAACCGTATCCTTGGAAACCGTATCCTAGGAAACCGCTTATCTCAGGAGGCCATTGTGCTCAGAACCCGCACCACAAGGTTCTAGACCCTGACACACCGCATTCTAGAATGCAGTATCCAAGGCAACCGTATCCTTGGAAACCTTATCCTAGGAAACCGCTTATCTCAGGAGGCCATTGTGCTCAGAACCCGCACCACAAGATTCTAGATCCTGACACACCGCATTCTAGAATGCAGTATCCAAGGCAACAGTATCCTTGGAAACCGTATCCTAGGAAACCGCTTATCTCTGGAGGCCATTGTGCTCAGAACGCGAACCACAAGATTCTAGATCCTGACACACCGCATTCTAGAATGCAGTATCCAAGGCAACCGTATCCTTGGAAACCGTATCCTAGGAAACCGCTTATCTCAGGAGGCCATTGTGCTCAGAACCCGCACCACAAGATTCTAGATCCTGACACACCGCATTCTAGAATGCAGTAACCAAGGCAACCGTATCCTTGGAAACCGTATCCTAGGAAACCGCTCTTCTCAGGAGGCCATTGTGCTCAGAACACGCACCACAAGATTCTAGATCCTGATACACCGCATTCTAGAATGCAGTAACCAAGGCAACCGTATCCTTGGAAACCGTATCCTAGGAAACCGCTTATCTCAGGAGGCCGTTGTGCTCAGAACCCGCACCACAAGATTCTAGATCCTGACACACCGCATTCTAGAATGCAGTAACCAAGGCAACCGTATCCTTGGAAACCGTATCCTAGGAAACCGCTCTTCTCAGGAGGCCATTGTGCTCAGAACACGCACCACAAGATTCTAGATCCTGATACACCGCATTCTAGAATGCAGTAACCAAGGCAACCGTATCCTTGGAAACCGTATCCTAGGAAACCGCTTATCTCAGGAGGCCGTTGTGCTCAGAACCCGCACCACAAGATTCTAGATCCTTACACACCGCATTCTAGAATGCAGTAACGAAGGCAACCGTATCCTTGGAAACCGTATCCTAGGAAACCGCTTATATCAGGAGGCCATTGTGCTCAGATCCCGAACCACAAGATTCTAGACCCTGACACACCGCATTCTAGAATGCAGTATCCAAGGCAACCGTATCCTTGGAAACCGTATCCTAGGAAACCGCTTATCTCAGGAGGCCGTTGTGCTCAGAACCCGCACCACAAGATTCTAGATCCTGACACACCGCATTCTAGAATGCAGTATCCAAGGCAACCGTATCCTTGGAAACCGTATCCTAGGAAACCGCTTATCTCAGGAGGCCATTGTGCTCAGAACCCGCACCACAAGATTCTAGATCCTGACACACCGCATTCTAGAATGCAGTAACCAAGGCAACCGTATCCTTGGAAACCGTATCCTAGGAAACCGCTCTTCTCAGGAGGCCATTGTGCTCAGAACCCGCACCACAAGATTCTAGATCCTGACACACCGCATTCTAGAATGCAGTAACCAAGGCAACCGTATCCTTGGAAACCGTATCCTAGGAAACCGCTTATCTCAGGAGGCCGTTGTGCTCAGAACCCGCACCACAAGATTCTAGATCCTGACACACCGCATTCTAGAATGCAGTAACCAAGGCAACCGTATCCTTGGAAACCGTATCCTAGGAAACCGCTCTTCTCAGGAGGCCATTGTGCTCAGAACCCGCACCACAAGATTCTAGACCCTGACACACCGCATTCTAGAATGCAGTATCCAAGGCAACCGTATCCTTGGAAACCGTATCCTAGGAAACCGCTTATCTCAGGAGGCCGTTGTGCTCAGAACCCGCACCACAAGATTCTAGATCCTGACACACCGCATTCTAGAATGCAGTATCCAAGGCAACCGTATCCTTGGAAACCGTATCCTAGGAAACCGCTTATCTCAGGAGGCCATTGTGCTCAGAACCCGCACCACAAGATTCTAGATCCTGACACACCGCATTCTAGAATGCAGTAACCAAGGCAACCGTATCCTTGGAAACCGTATCCTAGGAAACCGCTCTTCTCAGGAGGCCATTGTGCTCAGAACCCGCACCACAAGATTCTAGATCCTGACACACCGCATTCTAGAATGCAGTAACCAAGGCAACCGTATCCTTGGAAACCGTATCCTAGGAAACCGCTCTTCTCAGGAGGCCGTTGTGCTCAGAACCCGCACCACAAGATTCTAGATCCTGACACACCGCATTCTAGAATGCAGTAACCAAGGCAACCGTATCCTTGGAAACCGTATCCTAGGAAACCGCTTATCTCAGGAGGCCGTTGTGCTCAGAACCCGCACCACAAGATTCTAGATCCTGACACACCGCATTCTAGAATGCAGTATCCAAGGCAACCGTATCCTTGGAAACCGTATCCTAGGAAACCGCTTATCTCAGGAGGCCATTGTGCTCTGAACGCGAACCACAATATTCTAGATCCTGACACACCGCATTCTAGAATGCAGTATCCAAGGCAACCGTATCCTTGGAAACCGTATCCTAGGAAACCGCTTATCTCAGGAGGCCATTGTGCTCAGAACCCGCACCACAAGGTTCTAGACCCTGACACACCGCATTCTAGAATGCAGTATCCAACGCAACCGTATCCTTGGAAACCGTATCCTAGGAAACGGCTTACTCTGGAGGCCATTGTGCTCAGAACCCGCACCACAAGGTTCTAGATCCTGACACACCGCATTCTAGAATGCAGTATCCAAGGCAACCGTATCCTTGGAAACCGTATCCTAGGAAACCGCTTATCTCAGGAGGCCATTGTGCTCAGAACCCGCACCACAAGGTTCTAGACCCTGACACACCGCATTCTAGAATGCAGTATCCAAGGCAACCGTATCCTTGGAAACCTTATCCTAGGAAACCGCTTATCTCAGGAGGCCATTGTGCTCAGAACCCGCACCACAAGATTCTAGATCCTGACACACCGCATTCTAGAATGCAGTATCCAAGGCAACAGTATCCTTGGAAACCGTATCCTAGGAAACCGCTTATCTCTGGAGGCCATTGTGCTCAGAACGCGAACCACAAGATTCTAGATCCTGACACACCGCATTCTAGAATGCAGTATCCAAGGCAACCGTATCCTTGGAAACCGTATCCTAGGAAACCGCTTATCTCAGGAGGCCATTGTGCTCAGAACCCGCACCACAAGATTCTAGATCCTGACACACCGCATTCTAGAATGCAGTATCCAAGGCAACCGTATCCTTGGAAACCGTATCCTAGGAAACCGCTTATCTCAGGAGGCCGTTGTGCTCAGAACCCGCACCACAAGATTCTAGATCCTGACACACCGCATTCTAGAATGCAGTATCCAAGGCAACCGTATCCTTGGAAACCGTATCCTAGGAAACCGCTTATCTCAGGAGGCCATTGTGCTCAGAACCCGCACCACAAGATTCTAGATCCTGACACACCGCATTCTAGAATGCAGTAACCAAGGCAACCGTATCCTTGGAAACCGTATCCTAGGAAACCGCTCTTCTCAGGAGGCCATTGTGCTCAGAACCCGCACCACAAGATTCTAGATCCTGACACACCGCATTCTAGAATGCAGTAACCAAGGCAACCGTATCCTTGGAAACCGTATCCTAGGAAACCGCTTATCTCAGGAGGCCGTTGTGCTCAGAACCCGCACCACAAGATTCTAGATCCTGACACACCGCATTCTAGAATGCAGTAACCAAGGCAACCGTATCCTTGGAAACCGTATCCTAGGAAACCGCTCTTCTCAGGAGGCCATTGTGCTCAGAACCCGCACCACAAGATTCTAGACCCTGACACACCGCATTCTAGAATGCAGTATCCAAGGCAACCGTATCCTTGGAAACCGTATCCTAGGAAACCGCTTATCTCAGGAGGCCGTTGTGCTCAGAACCCGCACCACAAGATTCTAGATCCTGACACACCGCATTCTAGAATGCAGTATCCAAGGCAACCGTATCCTTGGAAACCGTATCCTAGGAAACCGCTTATCTCAGGAGGCCATTGTGCTCTGAACTCGAACCACAATAGTCTAGATCCTGACACACCGCATTCTAGAATGCAGTATCCAAGGCAACCGTATCCTTGGAAACCGTATCCTAGGAAACCGCTTATCTCAGGAGGCCATTGTGCTCAGAACCCGCACCACAAGGTTCTAGACCCTGACACACCGCATTCTAGAATGCAGTATCCAACGCAACCGTATCCTTGGAAACCGTATCCTAGGAAACCGCTTATCTCAGGAGGCCATTGTGCTCAGAACCCGCACCACAAGGTTCTAGACCCTGACACACCGCATTCTAGAATGCAGTATCCAACGCAACCGTATCCTTGGAAACCGTATCCTAGGAAACGGCTTACTCTGGAGGCCATTGTGCTCAGAACCCGCACCACAAGGTTCTAGATCCTGACACACCGCATTCTAGAATGCAGTATCCAAGGCAACCGTATCCTTGGAAACCGTATCCTAGGAAACCGCTTATCTCAGGAGGCCATTGTGCTCAGAACCCGCACCACAAGGTTCTAGACCCTGACACACCGCATTCTAGAATGCAGTATCCAAGGCAACCGTATCCTTGGAAACCTTATCCTAGGAAACCGCTTATCTCAGGAGGCCATTGTGCTCAGAACCCGCTCCACAAGATTCCTGATCCTGACACACCGCATTCTAGAATGCAGTATCCAAGGCAACAGTATCCTTGGAAACCGTATCCTAGGAAACCGCTTATCTCTGGAGGCCATTGTGCTCAGAACGCGAACCACAAGATTCTAGATCCTGACACACCGCATTCTAGAATGCAGTATCCAAGGCAACCGTATCCTTGGAAACCGTATCCTAGGAAACCGCTTATCTCAGGAGGCCATTGTGCTCAGAACCCGCACCACAAGATTCTAGATCCTGACACACCGCATTCTAGAATGCAGTAACCAAGGCAACCGTATCCTTGGAAACCGTATCCTAGGAAACCGCTCTTCTCAGGAGGCCATTGTGCTCAGAACCCGCACCACAAGATCTAGATCCTGACACACCGCATTCTAGAATGCAGTAACCAAGGCAACCGTATCCTTGGAAACCGTATCCTAGGAAACCGCTTATCTCAGGAGGCCGTTGTGCTCAGAACCCGCACCACAAGATTCTAGATCCTGACACACCGCATTCTAGAATGCAGTATCCAAGGCAACCGTATCCTTGGAAACCGTATCCTAGGAAACCGCTTATCTCAGGAGGCCATTGTGCTCTGAACGCGAACCACAATATTCTAGATCCTGACACACCGCATTCTAGAATGCAGTATCCAAGGCAACCGTATCCTTGGAAACCGTATCCTAGGAAACCGCTTATCTCAGGAGGCCATTGTGCTCAGAACCCGCACCACAAGGTTCTAGACCCTGACACACCGCATTCTAGAATGCAGTATCCAATGCAACCGTATCCTTGGAAACCGTATCCTAGGAAACGGCTTACTCTGGAGGCCATTGTGCTCAGAACCCGCACCACAAGGTTCTAGATCCTGACACACCGCATTCTAGAATGCAGTATCCAAGGCAACCGTATCCTTGGACACCGTATCCTAGGAAACCGCTTATCTCAGGAGGCCATTGTGCTCAGAACCCGCACCACAAGATTCTAGATCCTGATACACCGCATTCTAGAATGCAGTAACCAAGGCAACCGTATCCTTGGAAACCGTATCCTAGGAAACCGCTTATCTCAGGAGGCCATTGTGCTCAGAACCCGCACCACAATATTCTAGATCCTGACACACCGCATTCTAGAATGCAGTAACCAAGGCAACCATATCCTTGGAAACCGTATCCTAGGAAACCGCTTATCTCAGGAGGCCATTGTGCTCAGAACCCGCACCACAAGGTTCTAGACCCTGACACACCGCATTCTAGAATGCAGTATCCAAGGCAACCGTATCCTTGGAAACCTTATCCTAGGAAACCGCTCTTCTCAGGAGGCCATTGTGCTCAGAACCCGCACCACAAGATTCTAGATCCTGACACACCGCATTCTAGAATGCAGTATCCAAGGCAACAGTATCCTTGGAAACCGTATCCTAGGAAACCGCTTATCTCTGGAGGCCATTGTGCTCAGAACGCGAACCACAAGATTCTAGATCCTGACACACCGCATTCTAGAATGCAGTATCCAAGGCAACCGTATCCTTGGAAACCGTATCCTAGGAAACCGCTTATCTCAGGAGGCCATTGTGCTCAGAACCCGCACCACAAGATTCTAGATCCTGACACACCGCATTCTAGAATGCAGTAACCAAGGCAACCGTATCCTTGGAAACCGTATCCTAGGAAACCGCTCTTCTCAGGAGGCCATTGTGCTCAGAACCCGCACCACAAGATCTAGATCCTGACACACCGCATTCTAGAATGCAGTAACCAAGGCAACCGTATCCTTGGAAACCGTATCCTAGGAAACCGCTTATCTCAGGAGGCCGTTGTGCTCAGAACCCGCACCACAAGATTCTAGATCCTGACACACCGCATTCTAGAATGCAGTATCCAAGGCAACCGTATCCTTGGAAACCGTATCCTAGGAAACCGCTTATCTCAGGAGGCCATTGTGCTCTGAACGCGAACCACAATATTCTAGATCCTGACACACCGCATTCTAGAATGCAGTATCCAAGGCAACCGTATCCTTGGAAACCGTATCCTAGGAAACCGCTTATCTCAGGAGGCCATTGTGCTCAGAACCCGCACCACAAGGTTCTAGACCCTGACACACCGCATTCTAGAATGCAGTATCCAACGCAACCGTATCCTTGGAAACCGTATCCTAGGAAACGGCTTACTCTGGAGGCCATTGTGCTCAGAACCCGCACCACAAGGTTCTAGATCCTGACACACCGCATTCTAGAATGCAGTATCCAAGGCAACCGTATCCTTGGAAACCGTATCCTAGGAAACCGCTTATCTCAGGAGGCCATTGTGCTCAGAACCCGCACCACAAGGTTCTAGACCCTGACACACCGCATTCTAGAATGCAGTATCCAAGGCAACCGTATCCTTGGAAACCTTATCCTAGGAAACCGCTTATCTCAGGAGGCCATTGTGCTCAGAACCCGCACCACAAGATTCTAGATCCTGACACACCGCATTCTAGAATGCAGTATCCAAGGCAACAGTATCCTTGGAAACCGTATCCTAGGAAACCGCTTATCTCTGGAGGCCATTGTGCTCAGAACGCGAACCACAAGATTCTAGATCCTGACACACCGCATTCTAGAATGCAGTATCCAAGGCAACCGTATCCTTGGAAACCGTATCCTAGGAAACCGCTTATCTCAGGAGGCCATTGTGCTCAGAACCCGCACCACAAGATTCTAGATCCTGACACACCGCATTCTAGAATGCAGTAACCAAGGCAACCGTATCCTTGGAAACCGTATCCTAGGAAACCGCTCTTCTCAGGAGGCCATTGTGCTCAGAACACGCACCACAAGATTCTAGATCCTGATACACCGCATTCTAGAATGCAGTAACCAAGGCAACCGTATCCTTGGAAACCGTATCCTAGGAAACCGCTTATCTCAGGAGGCCGTTGTGCTCAGAACCCGCACCACAAGATTCTAGATCCTTACACACCGCATTCTAGAATGCAGTAACCAAGGCAACCGTATCCTTGGAAACCGTATCCTAGGAAACGGCTTACTCTGGAGGCCATTGTGCTCAGAACCCGCATCACAAGATTCTAGATCCTGACACACCGCATTCTAGAATGCAGTAACCAAGGCAACCGTATCCTTGGAAACCGTATCCTAGGAAACCGCTTATCTCAGGAGGCCATTGTGCTCAGAACCCGCACCACAAGATTCTAGACCCGGACACACCGCATTCTAGAATGCAGTATCC
This sequence comes from Desmodus rotundus, assembly GCF_022682495.2. Lineage (NCBI taxonomy): Eukaryota > Metazoa > Chordata > Mammalia > Chiroptera > Phyllostomidae > Desmodus > Desmodus rotundus. The sequence continues at coordinate 443,341 of NW_026527588.1, forward strand.
AAGGCAACCGTATCCTTGGAAACCGTATCCTAGGAAACCGCTTATCTCAGGAGGCTATTGTGCTCAGAACCCGCACCACAAGATTCTAGATCCTGACACACCGCATTCTAGAATGCAGTAACCAAGGCAACCGTATCCTTGGAAACAGTATCCTAGGAAACCGCTCTTCTCAGGAGGCCATTGTGCTCAGAACCCGCACCACAAGATTCTAGATCCTGACACACCGCATTGTAGAATGCAGTAACCAAGGCAACCGTATCCTTGGAAACCGTATCCTAGGAAACCGCTTATCTCAGGAGGCCGTTGTGCTCAGAACCCGCACCACAAGATTCTAGACCCTGACACACCGCATTCTAGAATGCAGTATCCAACGCAACCGTATCCTTGGAAACGGTATCCTAGGAAACCGCTTATCTCAGGAGGCCGTTGTGCTCAGAACCCGCAACACAAGATTCTAGATCCTGACAAACAGCATTCTAGATTGCAGTAACCAAGGCAACCGTATCCTTGGAAACCGTATCATAGGAAACGGATTACTCTGGAAGCCATTGTGCTCAGAACCCGCACCACAAGATTCCAGATCCTGACACACCGTATTCTAGAATGCAGTAACCAAGGCAACCGTATCCTTGGATACCGTATCCTAGGAAACCGCTTATCTCAGGAGGCCATTGTGCTCAGAACCCGCACCACAAGATTCTAGACCCTGACACACCGCATTCTAGAATGCAGTATCCAAGGCAACCGTATCCTTGGAAACCGTATCCTAGGAAACCGCTTATCTCAGGAGGCCATTGTGCTCAGAACCCGCACCACAAGGTTCTAGACCCTGACACACCGCATTCTAGAATGCAGTATCCAAGGCAACCGTATCCTTGGAAACCGTATCCTAGGAAACCGCTTATCTCAGGAGGCCATTGTGCTCTGAACGCGAACCACAATATTCTAGATCCTGACACACCGCATTCTAGAATGCAGTATCCAAGGCAACCGTATCCTTGGAAACCGTATCCTAGGAAACCGCTTATCTCAGGAGGCCATTGTGCTCAGAACCAGCACCACAAGATTCTAGATCCTGACACACCGCATTCTAGAATGCAGTTACCAAGGCAACCGTATCCTTGGAAACCGTATCATAGGAAACCGCTTATCTCAGGAGGCCATTGTGCTCAGAACCCGCACCACAAGGTTCTAGACCCTGACACACCGCATTCTAGAATGCAGTATCCAACGCAACCGTATCCTTGGAAACCGTATCCTAGGAAACGGCTTACTCTGGAGGCCATTGTGCTCAGAACCCGCACCACAAGGTTCTAGATCCTGACACACCGCATTCTAGAATGCAGTATCCAAGGCAACCGTATCCTTGGAAACCGTATCCTAGGAAACCGCTTATCTCAGGAGGCCATTGTGCTCAGAACCCGCACCACAAGATTCTAGACCCTGACACACCGCATTCTAGAATGCAGTATCCAACGCAACCGTATCCTTGGAAACGGTATCCTAGGAAACCGCTTATCTCAGGAGGCCGTTGTGCTCAGAACCCGCAACACAAGATTCTAGATCCTGACAAACCGCATTCTAGAATGCAGTAACCAAGGCAACCGTATCCTTGGAAACCGTATCATAGGAAACGGATTACTCTGGAAGCCATTGTGCTCAGAACCCGCACCACAAGATTCCAGATCCTGACACACCGTATTCTAGAATGCAGTATCCAAGGCAACCGTATCCTTGGAAACCTTATCCTAAGAAACCGCTTATCTCAGGAGGCCATTGTGCTCAGAACCCGCACCACAAGATTCTAGATCCTGACACACCGCATTCTAGAATGCAGTAACCAAGGCAACCGTATCCTTGGAAACCGTATCCTAGGAAACCGCTTATCTCAGGAGGCCATTGTGCTCAGAACCCGCACCACAATATTCTAGATCCTGACACACCGCATTCTAGAATGCAGTAACCAAGGCAACCATATCCTTGGAAACCGTATCCTAGGAATCCGCTTATCTCAGGAGGCCATTGTGCTCAGAACCCGCACCACAAGATTCTAGATCCTGACACACCGCATTCTACAATGCAGTATCCAAGGCAACCGTATCCTTGGAAACCTTATCCTAAGAAACCGCTTATCTCAGGAGGCCATTGTGCTCAAACCCGCACCACAAGATTCTAAATCCTGACACACCGCATTCTAGAATGCAGTATCCAAGGCAACAGTATCCTTGGAAACCGTATCCTAGGGAACCGCTTATCTCTGGAGGCCATTGTGCTCAGAACGCGAACCACAAGTATCTAGATCCTGACACACCGCATTCTAGAATGCAGTATCCAAGGCAACCGTATCCTTGGAAACTGTATCCTAGGAAACCGCTTATCTCAGGAGGCCATTGTGCTCAGAACCCGCACCACAAGATTCTAGATCCTGACACACCGCATTCTAGAATGCAGTAACCAAGGCAACCGTATCCTTGGAAACCGTATCCTAGGAAACCGCTTATCTCAGGAGGCCATTGTGCTCAGAACCGGCACCACAAGATTCGAGACCCTGACGCACCGCATTCTAGAATGCAGTGACCAAGGTAACCGTATCCTTGGAAACCGTATCCTAGGAAACCGCTCTTCTCAGGAGGCCATTGTGCTCAGAACCCGCACCACAAGATTCTAGATCCTGACAAACCGCATTCTAGAATGCAGTAACCAAGGCAACCCTATCCTTGGAAACCGTATCCTAGGAAACCGCTCTTCTCAGGAGGCCATTGTGCTCAGAACGGGCACCACAAGATTCTAGATCCTGACACACCGCATTCTAGAATGCAGTAACCAAGGCAACCGTATCCTTGGAAACCGTATCCTAGGACACGGCTTACTCTGGAGGCCGTTGTGCTCAGAACCCGCACCACAAGATTCTAGATCCTTACACACCGCATTCTAGAATGCAGTAACCAAGGCAACCGTATCCTTGGAAACCGTATCCTAGGAAACCGCTTATCTCAGGAGGCCATTGTGCTCACAACCCGCACCACAAGATTCTAGACCCGGACACACCGCATTCTAGAATGCAGTATCCAAGGCAACCGTATCCTTGGAAACCGTATCCTAGGAAACCGCTTATCTCAGGAGGCTATTGTGCTCAGAACCCGCACCACAAGATTCTAGATCCTGACACACCGCATTCTAGAATGCAGTAACCAAGGCAACCGTATCCTTGGAAACCGTATCCTAGGAAACCGCTCTTCTCAGGAGGCCATTGTGCTCAGAACTCGCACCACAAGATTCTAGATCCTGACACACCGCATTCTAGAATGCAGTAACCAAGGCAACCGTATCCTTGGAAACCGTATCCTAGGAAACCGCTTATCTCAGGAGGCCGTTGTGCTCAGAACCCGCACCACAAGATTCTAGATCCTGACACACCACATTCTAGAATGCAGTAACCAAGGCAACCGTATCCTTGGATACCGTATCCTAGGAAACCGCTTATCTCAGGAGGCCATTGTGCTCAGAACCCGCACCACAAGATTCTAGACCCTGACACACCGCATTCTAGAATGCAGTATCCAAGGCAACCGTATCCTTGGAAACCGTATCCTAGGAAACCGCTTATCTCAGGAGGCCATTGTGCTCAGAACCCGCACCACAAGATTCTAGATCCTGACACACCGCATTCTAGAATGCAGTATCCAAGGCAACCGTATCCTTGGAAACCGTATCCTAGGAAACCGCTTATCTCAAGAGGCCATTGTGCTCTGAACGCGAACCACAATATTCTAGATCCTGACACACCGCATTCTAGAATGCAGTATCCAAGGCAACCGTATCCTTGGAAACCGTATCCTAGGAAACCGCTTATCTCAGGAGGCCATTGTGCTCAGAACCCGCACCACAAGATTCTAGATCCTGACACACCGCATTCTAGAATGCAGTTACCAAGGCAACCGTATCCTTGGAAACCGTATCATAGGAAACCGCTTATCTCAGGAGGCCATTGTGCTCAGAACCCGCACCACAAGGTTCTAGACCCTGACATACCGCATTCTAGAATGCAGTATCCAACGCAACCGTATCCTTGGAAACCGTATCCTAGGAAACGGCTTACTCTGGAGGCCATTGTGCTCAGAACCCGCACCACAAGGTTCTAGATCCTGACACACCGCATTCTAGAATGCAGTATCCAAGGCAACCGTATCCTTGGAAACCGTATCCTAGGAAACCGCTTATCTCAGGAGGCCATTGTGCTCAGAACCCGCACCACCAGATTCTAGACCCTGACACACCGCATTCTAGAATGCAGTATCCAACGCAACCGTATCCTTGGAAACGGTATCCTAGGAAACCGCTTATCTCAGGAGGCCGTTGTGCTCAGAATCCGCAACACAAGATTCTAGATCCTGACAAACCGCATTCTAGAATGCAGTAACCAAGGCAACCGTATCCTTGGAAACCGTATCATAGGAAACGGATTACTCTGGAAGCCATTGTGCTCAGAACCCGCACCACAAGATTCCAGATCCTGACACACCGTATTCTAGAATGCAGTATCCAAGGCAACCGTATCCTTGGAAACCTTATCCTAAGAAACCGCTTATCTCAGGAGGCCATTGTGCTCAGAACCCGCACCACAAGTGTCTAGATCCTGACACACCGCATTCCAGAATGCAGTAACCAAGGCAACCGTATCCTTGGAAACCGTATCCTAGGAAACCGCTTATCTCAGGAGGCCATTGTGCTCAGAACCCGCACCACAATATTCTAGATCCTGACACACCGCATTCTAGAATGCAGTAACCAAGGCAACCATATCCTTGGAAACCGTATCCTAGGAATCCGCTTATCTCAGGAGGTCATTGTGCTCAGAACCCGCACCACAAGATTCTAGATCCTGACACACCGCATTCTACAATGCAGTATCCAAGGCAACCGTATCCTTGGAAACCTTATCCTAGGAAACCGCTTATCTCAGGAGGCCATTGTGCTCAGAACCCGCACCACAAGATTCTAGATCCTGACACACCGCATTCTAGAATGCAGTATCCAAGGCAACAGTATCCTTGGAAACCGTATCCTAGGAAACCGCTTATCTCTGGAGGCCATTGTGCTCAGAACGCGAACCACAAGATTCTAGATCCTGACACACCGCATTCTAGAATGCAGTATCCAAGGCAACCGTATCCTTGGAAACCGTATCCTAGGAAACCGCTTATCTCAGGAGGCCATTGTGCTCAGAACCCGCACCACAAGATTCTAGATCCTGACACCCCGCATTCTAGAATGCAGTAACCAAGGCAACCGTATCCTTGGAAACCGTATCCTAGGAAACCGCTCTTCTCAGGAGGCCATTGTGCTCAGAACCCGCACCACAAGATTCTAGATCCTGATACACCGCATTCTAGAATGCAGTAACCAAGGCAACCGTATCCTTGGAAACCGTATCCTAGGAAACCGCTTATCTCAGGAGGCTATTGTGCTCAGAACCCGCACCACAAGATTCTAGATCCTGACACACCGCATTCTAGAATGCAGTAACGAAGGCAACCGTATCCTTGGAAACAGTATCCTAGGAAACCGCTCTTCTCAGGAGGCCATTGTGCTCAGAACCCGCACCACAAGATTCTAGATCCTGACACACCGCATTCTAGAATGCAGTAACCAAGGCAACCGTATCCTTGGAAACCGTATCCTAGGAAACCGCTTATCTCAGGAGGCTGTTGTGCTCAGAACCCGCACCACAAGATTCTAGACCCTGACACACCGCATTCTAGAATGCAGTATCCAACGCAACCGTATCCTTGGAAACGGTATCCTAGGAAACCGCTTATCTCAGGAGGCCGTTGTGCTCAGAACCCGCAACACAAGATTCTAGATCCTGACAAACCGCATTCTAGATTGCAGTAACCAAGGCAACCGTATCCTTGGAAACCGTATCATAGGAAACGGATTACTCTGGAAGCCATTGTGCTCAGAACCCGCACCACAAGATTCCAGATCCTGACACACCGTATTCTAGAATGCAGTAACCAAGGCAACCGTATCCTTGGATACCGTATCCTAGGAAACCGCTTATCTCAGGAGGCCATTGTGCTCAGAACCCGCACCACAAGATTCTAGACCCTGACACACCGCATTCTAGAATGCAGTATCCAAGGCAACCGTATCCTTGGAAACCGTATCCTAGGAAACCGCTTATCTCAGGAGGCCATTGTGCTCAGAACCCGCACCACAAGATTCTAGATCCTGACACACCGCATTCTAGAATGCAGTATCCAAGGCAACCGTATCCTTGGAAACCGTATCCTAGGAAACCGCTTATCTCAGGAGGCCATTGTGCTCTGAACACGAACCACAATATTCTAGATCCTGACACACCGCATTCTAGAATGCAGTATCCAAGGCAACCGTATCCTTGGAAACCGTATCCTAGGAAACCGCTTATCTCAGGAGGCCATTGTGCTCAGAACCAGCACCACAAGATTCTAGATCCTGACACACCGCATTCTAGAATGCAGTTACCAAGGCAACCGTATCCTTGGAAACCTTATCCTAGGAAACCGCTCTTCTCAGGAGGCCATTGTGCTCAGAACCCGCACCACAAGATTCTAGATCCTGACACACCGCATTCTAGAATGCAGTATCCAAGGCAACAGTATCCTTGGAAACCGTATCCTAGGAAACCGCTTATCTCTGGAGGCCATTGTGCTCAGAACGCGAACCACAAGATTCTAGATCCTGACACACCGCATTCTAGAATGCAGTATCCAAGGCAACCGTATCCTTGGAAACCGTATCCTAGGAAACCGCTTATCTCAGGAGGCCATTGTGCTCAGAACCCGCACCACAAGATTCTAGATCCTGACACACCGCATTCTAGAATGCAGTAACCAAGGCAACCGTATCCTTGGAAACCGTATCCTAGGAAACCGCTCTTCTCAGGAGGCCATTGTGCTCAGAACCCGCACCACAAGATCTAGATCCTGACACACCGCATTCTAGAATGCAGTAACCAAGGCAACCGTATCCTTGGAAACCGTATCCTAGGAAACCGCTTATCTCAGGAGGCCGTTGTGCTCAGAACCCGCACCACAAGATTCTAGATCCTGACACACCGCATTCTAGAATGCAGTATCCAAGGCAACCGTATCCTTGGAAACCGTATCCTAGGAAACCGCTTATCTCAGGAGGCCATTGTGCTCTGAATGCGAACCACAATATTCTAGATCCTGACACACCGCATTCTAGAATGCAGTATCCAAGGCAACCGTATCCTTGGAAACCGTATCCTAGGAAACCGCTTATTTCAGGAGGCCATTGTGCTCAGAACCCGCACCACAAGGTTCTAGACCCTGACACACCGCATTCTAGAATGCAGTATCCAACGCAACCGTATCCTTGGAAACCGTATCCTAGGAAACGGCTTACTCTGGAGGCCATTGTGCTCAGAACCCGCACCACAAGGTTCTAGATCCTGACACACCGCATTCTAGAATGCAGTATCCAAGGCAACCGTATCCTTGGAAACCGTATCCTAGGAAACCGCTTATCTCAGGAGGCCATTGTGCTCAGAACCCGCACCACAAGGTTCTAGACCCTGACACACCGCATTCTAGAATGCAGTATCCAAGGCAACCGTATCCTTGGAAACCTTATCCTAGGAAACCGCTTATCTCAGGAGGCCATTGTGCTCAGAACCCGCACCACAAGATTCTAGATCCTGACACACCGCATTCTAGAATGCAGTATCCAAGGCAACAGTATCCTTGGAAACCGTATCCTAGGAAACCGCTTATCTCTGGAGGCCATTGTGCTCAGAACGCGAACCACAAGATTCTAGATCCTGACACACCGCATTCTAGAATGCAGTATCCAAGGCAACCGTATCCTTGGAAACCGTATCCTAGGAAACCGCTTATCTCAGGAGGCCATTGTGCTCAGAACCCGCACCACAAGATTCTAGATCCTGACACACCGCATTCTAGAATGCAGTAACGAAGGCAACCGTATCCTTGGAAACCGTATCCTAGGAAACCGCTCTTCTCAGGAGGCCATTGTGCTCAGAACCCGCACCACAAGATTCTAGATCCTGATACACCGCATTCTAGAATGCAGTAACCAAGGCAACCGTATCCTTGGAAACCGTATCCTAGGAAACCGCTTATCTCAGGAGGCCGTTGTGCTCAGAACCCGCACCACAAGATTCTAGATCCTTACACACCGCATTCTAGAATGCAGTAACCAAGGCAACCGTATCCTTGGAAACCGTATCCTAGGAAACGGCTTACTCTGGAGGCCATTGTGCTCAGAACCCGCATCACAAGATTCTAGATCCTGACACACCGCATTCTAGAATGCAGTAACCAAGGCAACCGTATCCTTGGAAACCGTATCCTAGGATACCGCTTATCTCAGGAGGCCATTGTGCTCAGAACCCGCAATACAAGATTCTAGACCCGGACACACCGCATTCTAGAATGCAGTATCCAAGGCAACCGTATCCTTGGAAACCGTATCCTAGGAAACCGCTTATCTCAGGAGGCTATTGTGCTCAGAACCCGCACCACAAGATTCTAGATCCTGACACACCGCATTCTAGAATGCAGTAACCAAGGCAACCGTATCCTTGGAAACAGTATCCTAGGAAACCGCTCTTCTCAGGAGGCCATTGTGCTCAGAACCCGCACCACAAGATTCTAGATCCTGACACACCGCATTGTAGAATGCAGTAACCAAGGCAACCGAATCCTTGGAAACCGTATCCTAGGAAACCGCTTATCTCAGGAGGCCGTTGTGCTCAGAACCCGCACCACAAGATTCTAGACCCTGACACACCGCATTCTAGAATGCAGTATCCAACGCAACCGTATCCTTGGAAACGGTATCCTAGGAAACCGCTTATCTCAGGAGGCCGTTGTGCTCAGAACCCGCAACACAAGATTCTAGATCCTGACAAACCGCATTCTAGATTGCAGTAACCAAGGCAACCGTATCCTTGGAAACCGTATCATAGGAAACGGATTACTCTGGAAGCCATTGTGCTCAGAACCCGCACCACAAGATTCCAGATCCTGACACACCGTATTCTAGAATGCAGTAACCAAGGCAACCGTATCCTTGGATACCGTATCCTAGGAAACCGCTTATCTCAGGAGGCCATTGTGCTCAGAACCCGCACAACAAGATTCTAGACCCTGACACACCGCATTCTAGAATGCAGTATCCAAGGCAACCGTATCCTTGGAAACCGTATCCTAGGAAACCGCTTATCTCAGGAGGCCATTGTGCTCAGAACCCGCACCACAAGATTCTAGATCCTGACACACCGCATTCTAGAATGCAGTATCCAAGGCAACCGTATCCTTGGAAACCGTATCCTAGGAAACCGCTTATCTCAGGAGGCCATTGTGCTCTGAACGCGAACCACAATATTCTAGATCCTGACACACCGCATTCTAGAATGCAGTATCCAAGGCAACCGTATCCTTGGAAACCGTATCCTAGGAAACCGCTTATCTCAGGAGGCCATTGTGCTCAGAACCAGCACCACAAGATTCTAGATCCTGACACACCGCATTCTAGAATGCAGTTACCAAGGCAACCGTATCCTTGGAAACCGTATCATAGGAAACCGCTTATCTCAGGAGGCCATTGTGCTCAGAACCCGCACCACAAGGTTCTAGACCCTGACACACCGCATTCTAGAATGCAGTATCCAACGCAACCGTATCCTTGGAAACCGTATCCTAGGAAACGGCTTACTCTGGAGGCCATTGTGCTCAGAACCCGCACCACAAGGTTCTAGATCCTGACACACCGCATTCTAGAATGCAGTATCCAAGGCAACCGTATCCTTGGAAACCGTATCCTAGGAAACCGCTTATCTCAGGAGGCCATTGTGCTCAGAACCCGCACCACAAGATTCTAGACCCTGACACACCGCATTCTAGAATGCAGTATCCAACGCAACCGTATCCTTGGAAACGGTATCCTAGGAAACCGCTTATCTCAGGAGGCCGTTGTGCTCAGAACCCGCAACACAAGATTCTAGATCCTGACAAACCGCATTCTAGAATGCAGTAACCAAGGCAACCGTATCCTTGGAAACCGTATCATAGGAAACGGATTACTCTGGAAGCCATTGTGCTCAGAACCCGCACCACAAGATTCCAGATCCTGACACACCGTATTCTAGAATGCAGTATCCAAGGCAACCGTATCCTTGGAAACCTTATCCTAAGAAACCGCTTATCTCAGGAGGCCATTGTGCTCAGAACCCGCACCACAAGATTCTAGATCCTGACACACCGCATTCTAGAATGCAGTAACCAAGGCAACCCTATCCTTGGAAACCGTATCCTAGGAAACCGCTTATCTCAGGAGGCCATTGTGCTCAGAACCCGCACCACAATATTCTAGATCCTGACACACCGCATTCTAGAATGCAGTAACCAAGGCAACCATATCCTTGGAAACCGTATCCTAGGAATCCGCTTATCTCAGGAGGCCATTGTGCTCAGAACCCGCACCACAAGATTCTAGATCCTGACACACCGCATTCTACAATGCAGTATCCAAGGCAACCGTATCCTTGGAAACCTTATCCTAAGAAACCGCTTATCTCAGGAGGCCATTGTGCTCAAACCCGCACCACAAGATTCTAAATCCTGACACACCGCATTCTAGAATGCAGTATCCAAGGCAACAGTATCCTTGGAAACCGTATCCTAGGGAACCGCTTATCTCTGGAGGCCATTGTGCTCAGAACGCGAACCACAAGTATCTAGATCCTGACACACCGCATTCTAGAATGCAGTATCCAAGGCAACCGTATCCTTGGAAACCGTATCCTAGGAAACCGCTTATCTCAGGAGGCCATTGTGCTCAGAACCCGCACCACAAGATTCTAGATCCTGACACACCGCATTCTAGAATGCAGTAACCAAGGCAACCGTATCCTTGGAAACCGTATCCTAGGAAACCGCTTATCTCAGGAGGCCATTGTGCTCAGAACCCGCACCACAAGATTCGAGACCCTGACGCACCGCATTCTAGAATGCAGTAACCAAGGTAACCGTATCCTTGGAAACCGTATCCTAGGAAACCGCTCTTCTCAGGAGGCCATTGTGCTCAGAACCCGCACCACAAGATTCTAGATCCTGACACACCGCATTCTAGAATGCAGTAACCAAGGCAACCCTATCCTTGGAAACCGTATCCTAGGAAACCGCTCTTCTCAGGAGGCCATTGTGCTCAGAACGGGCACCACAAGATTCTAGATCCTGACACACCGCATTCTAGAATGCAGTAACCAAGGCAACCGTATCCTTGGAAACCGTATCCTAGGAAACCGCTTATCTCAGGAGGCCGTTGTGCTCAGAACCCGCACCACAAGATTCTAGATCCTTACACACCGCATTCTAGAGTGCAGTAACCAAGGCAACCGTATCCTTGGAAACCGTATCCTAGGACACGGCTTACTCTGGAGGCCATTGTGCTCAGAACCCGCACCACAAGATTCTAGATCCTGACACACCGCATTCTAGAATGCAGTAACCAAGGCAACCGTATCCTTGGAAACCGTATCCTAGGAAACCGCTTATCTCAGGAGGCCATTGTGCTCAGAACCCGCACCACAAGATTCTAGACCCGGACACACCGCATTCTAGAATGCAGTATCCAAGGCAACCGTATCCTTGGAAACCGTATCCTAGGAAACCGCTTATCTCAGGAGGCTATTGTGCTCAGAACCCGCACCACAAGATTCTAGATCCTGACACACCGCATTCTAGAATGCAGTAACCAAGGCAACCGTATCCTTGGAAACCGTATCCTAGGAAACCGCTCTTCTCAGGAGGCCATTGTGCTCAGAACTCGCACCACAAGATTCTAGATCCTGACACACCGCATTCTAGAATGCAGTAACCAAGGCAACCGTATCCTTGGAAACCGTATCCTAGGAAACCGCTTATCTCAGGAGGCCGTTGTGCTCAGAACCCGCACCACAAGATTCTAGATCCTGACACACCACATTCTAGAATGCAGTAACCAAGGCAACCGTATCCTTGGATACCGTATCCTAGGAAACCGCTTATCTCAGGAGGCCATTGTGCTCAGAACCCGCACCACAAGATTCTAGACCCTGACACACCGCATTCTAGAATGCAGTATCCAAGGCAACCGTATCCTTGGAAACCGTATCCTAGGAAACCGCTTATCTCAGGAGGCCATTGTGCTCAGAACCCGCACCACAAGATTCTAGATCCTGACACACCGCATTCTAGAATGCAGTTACCAAGGCAACCGTATCCTTGGAAACCGTATCATAGGAAACCGCTTATCTCAGGAGGCCATTGTGCTCAGAACCCGCACCACAAGGTTCTAGACCCTGACATACCGCATTCTAGAATGCAGTATCCAACGCAACCGTATCCTTGGAAACCGTATCCTAGGAAACGGCTTACTCTGGAGGCCATTGTGCTCAGAACCCGCACCACAAGGTTCTAGATCCTGACACACCGCATTCTAGAATGCAGTATCCAAGGCAACCGTATCCTTGGAAACCGTATCCTAGGAAACCGCTTATCTCAAGAGGCCATTGTGCTCTGAACGCGAACCACAATATTCTAGATCCTGACACACCGCATTCTAGAATGCAGTATCCAAGGCAACCGTATCCTTGGAAACCGTATCCTAGGAAACCGCTTATCTCAAGAGGCCATTGTGCTCTGAACGCGAACCACAATATTCTAGATCCTGACACACCGCATTCTAGAATGCAGTATCCAAGGCAACCGTATCCTTGGAAACCGTATCCTAGGAAACCGCTTATCTCAGGAGGCCATTGTGCTCAGAACCCGCACCACAAGATTCTAGATCCTGACACACCGCATTCTAGAATGCAGTTACCAAGGCAACCGTATCCTTGGAAACCGTATCATAGGAAACCGCTTATCTCAGGAGGCCATTGTGCTCAGAACCCGCACCACAAGGTTCTAGACCCTGACATACCGCATTCTAGAATGCAGTATCCAACGCAACCGTATCCTTGGAAACCGTATCCTAGGAAACGGCTTACTCTGGAGGCCATTGTGCTCAGAACCCGCACCACAAGGTTCTAGATCCTGACACACCGCATTCTAGAATGCAGTATCCAAGGCAACCGTATCCTTGGAAACCGTATCCTAGGAAACCGCTTATCTCAGGAGGCCATTGTGCTCAGAACCCGCACCACCAGATTCTAGACCCTGACACACCGCATTCTAGAATGCAGTATCCAACGCAACCGTATCCTTGGAAACGGTATCCTAGGAAACCGCTTATCTCAGGAGGCCGTTGTGCTCAGAATCCGCAACACAAGATTCTAGATCCTGACAAACCGCATTCTAGAATGCAGTAACCAAGGCAACCGTATCCTTGGAAACCGTATCATAGGAAACGGATTACTCTGGAAGCCATTGTGCTCAGAACCCGCACCACAAGATTCCAGATCCTGACACACCGTATTCTAGAATGCAGTATCCAAGGCAACCGTATCCTTGGAAACCTTATCCTAAGAAACCGCTTATCTCAGGAGGCCATTGTGCTCAGAACCCGCACCACAAGTGTCTAGATCCTGACACACCGCATTCTAGAATGCAGTAACCAAGGCAACCGTATCCTTGGAAACCGTATCCTAGGAAACCGCTTATCTCAGGAGGCCATTGTGCTCAGAACCCGCACCACAATATTCTAGATCCTGACACACCGCATTCTAGAATGCAGTAACCAAGGCAACCATATCCTTGGAAACCGTATCCTAGGAATCCGCTTATCTCAGGAGGTCATTGTGCTCAGAACCCGCACCACAAGATTCTAGATCCTGACACACCGCATTCTACAATGCAGTATCCAAGGCAACCGTATCCTTGGAAACCTTATCCTAGGAAACCGCTTATCTCAGGAGGCCATTGTGCTCAGAACCCGCACCACAAGATTCTAGATCCTGACACACCGCATTCTAGAATGCAGTATCCAAGGCAACAATATCCTTGGAAACCGTATCCTAGGTAACCCCTTATCTCTGGAGGCCATTGTGCTCAGAACGCGAACCACAAGATTCTAGATCCTGACACACCGCATTCTAGAATGCAGTATCCAAGGCAACCGTATCCTTGGAAACCGTATCCTAGGAAACCGCTTATCTCAGGAGGCCATTGTGCTCAGAACCCGCACCACAAGATTCTAGATCCTGACACACCGCATTCTAGAATGCAGTAACCAAGGCAACCGTATCCTTGGAAACCGTATCCTAGGAAACCGCTCTTCTCAGGGGGCCATTGTGCTCAGAACCCGCACCACAAGATTCTAGATCCTGATACACCGCATTCTAGAATGCAGTAACCAAGGCAACCGTATCCTTGGAAACCGTATCCTAGGAAACCGCTTATCTCAGGAGGCTATTGTGCTCAGAACCCGCACCACAAGATTCTAGATCCTGACACACCGCATTCTAGAATGCAGTAACCAAGGCAACCGTATCCTTGGAAACAGTATCCTAGGAAACCGCTCTTCTCAGGAGGCCATTGTGCTCAGAACCCGCACCACAAGATTCTAGATCCTGACACACCGCATTCTAGAATGCAGTAACCAAGGCAACCGTATCCTTGGAAACCGTATCCTAGGAAACCGCTTATCTCAGGAGGCTGTTGTGCTCAGAACCCGCACCACAAGATTCTAGACCCTGACACACCGCATTCTAGAATGCAGTATCCAACGCAACCGTATCCTTGGAAACGGTATCCTAGGAAACCGCTTATCTCAGGAGGCCGTTGTGCTCAGAACCCGCAACACAAGATTCTAGATCCTGACAAACCGCATTCTAGATTGCAGTAACCAAGGCAACCGTATCCTTGGAAACCGTATCATAGGAAACGGATTACTCTGGAAGCCATTGTGCTCAGAACCCGCACCACAAGATTCCAGATCCTGACACACCGTATTCTAGAATGCAGTAACCAAGGCAACCGTATCCTTGGATACCGTATCCTAGGAAACCGCTTATCTCAGGAGGCCATTGTGCTCAGAACCCGCACCACAAGATTCTAGACCCTGACACACCGCATTCTAGAATGCAGTATCCAAGGCAACCGTATCCTTGGAAACCGTATCCTAGGAAACCGCTTATCTCAGGAGGCCATTGTGCTCAGAACCCGCACCACAAGATTCTAGATCCTGACACACCGCATTCTAGAATGCAGTATCCAAGGCAACCGTATCCTTGGAAACCGTATCCTAGGAAACCGCTTATCTCAGGAGGCCATTGTGCTCTGAACGCGAACCACAATATTCTAGATCCTGACACACCGCATTCTAGAATGCAGTATCCAAGGCAACCGTATCCTTGGAAACCGTATCCTAGGAAACCGCTTATCTCAGGAGGCCATTGTGCTCAGAACCCGCACCACAAGATTCTAGATCCTGACACACCGCATTCTAGAATGCAGTTACCAAGGCAACCGTATCCTTGGAAACCGTATCATAGGAAACCGCTTATCTCAGGAGGCCATTGTGCTCAGAACCCGCACCACAAGGTTCTAGACCCTGACATACCGCATTCTAGAATGCAGTATCCAACGCAACCGTATCCTTGGAAACCGTATCCTAGGAAACGGCTTACTCTGGAGGCCATTGTGCTCAGAACCCGCACCACAAGGTTCTAGATCCTGACACACCGCATTCTAGAATGCAGTATCCAAGGCAACCGTATCCTTGGAAACCGTATCCTAGGAAACCGCTTATCTCAGGAGGCCATTGTGCTCAGAACCCGCACCACCAGATTCTAGACCCTGACACACCGCATTCTAGAATGCAGTATCCAACGCAACCGTATCCTTGGAAACGGTATCCTAGGAAACCGCTTATCTCAGGAGGCGGTTGTGCTCAGAATCCGGAACACAAGATTCTAGATCCTGACAAACCGCATTCTAGAATGCAGTAACCAAGGCAACCGTATCCTTGGAAACCGTATCATAGGAAACGGATTACTCTGGAAGCCATTGTGCTCAGAACCCGCACCACAAGATTCCAGATCCTGACACACCGTATTCTAGAATGCAGTATCCAAGGCAACCGTATCCTTGGAAACCTTATCCTAAGAAACCGCTTATCTCAGGAGGCCATTGTGCTCAGAACCCGCACCACAAGTGTCTAGATCCTGACACACCGCATTCTAGAATGCAGTAACCAAGGCAACCGTATCCTTGGAAACCGTATCCTAGGAAACCGCTTATCTCAGGAGGCCATTGTGCTCAGAACCCGCACCACAATATTCTAGATCCTGACACACCGCATTCTAGAATGCAGTAACCAAGGCAACCATATCCTTGGAAACCGTATCCTAGGAATCCGCTTATCTCAGGAGGTCATTGTGCTCAGAACCCGCACCACAAGATTCTAGATCCTGACACACCGCATTCTACAATGCAGTATCCAAGGCAACCGTATCCTTGGAAACCTTATCCTAGGAAACCGCTTATCTCAGGAGGCCATTGTGCTCAGAACCCGCACCACAAGATTCTAGATCCTGACACACCGCATTCTAGAATGCAGTATCCAAGGCAACAATATCCTTGGAAACCGTATCCTAGGTAACCCCTTATCTCTGGAGGCCATTGTGCTCAGAACGCGAACCACAAGATTCTAGATCCTGACACACCGCATTCTAGAATGCAGTATCCAAGGCAACCGTATCCTTGGAAACCGTATCCTAGGAAACCGCTTATCTCAGGAGGCCATTGTGCTCAGAACCCGCACCACAAGATTCTAGATCCTGACACACCGCATTCTAGAATGCAGTAACCAAGGCAACCGTATCCTTGGAAACCGTATCCTAGGAAACCGCTCTTCTCAGGGGGCCATTGTGCTCAGAACCCGCACCACAAGATTCTAGATCCTGATACACCGCATTCTAGAATGCAGTAACCAAGGCAACCGTATCCTTGGAAACCGTATCCTAGGAAACCGCTTATCTCAGGAGGCTATTGTGCTCAGAACCCGCACCACAAGATTCTAGATCCTGACACACCGCATTCTAGAATGCAGTAACCAAGGCAACCGTATCCTTGGAAACAGTATCCTAGGAAACCGCTCTTCTCAGGAGGCCATTGTGCTCAGAACCCGCACCACAAGATTCTAGATCCTGACACACCGCATTCTAGAATGCAGTAACCAAGGCAACCGTATCCTTGGAAACCGTATCCTAGGAAACCGCTTATCTCAGGAGGCTGTTGTGCTCAGAACCCGCACCACAAGATTCTAGACCCTGACACACCGCATTCTAGAATGCAGTATCCAACGCAACCGTATCCTTGGAAACGGTATCCTAGGAAACCGCTTATCTCAGGAGGCCGTTGTGCTCAGAACCCGCAACACAAGATTCTAGATCCTGACAAACCGCATTCTAGATTGCAGTAACCAAGGCAACCGTATCCTTGGAAACCGTATCATAGGAAACGGATTACTCTGGAAGCCATTGTGCTCAGAACCCGCACCACAAGATTCCAGATCCTGACACACCGTATTCTAGAATGCAGTAACCAAGGCAACCGTATCCTTGGATACCGTATCCTAGGAAACCGCTTATCTCAGGAGGCCATTGTGCTCAGAACCCGCACCACAAGATTCTAGACCCTGACACACCGCATTCTAGAATGCAGTATCCAAGGCAACCGTATCCTTGGAAACCGTATCCTAGGAAACCGCTTATCTCAGGAGGCCATTGTGCTCAGAACCCGCACCACAAGATTCTAGATCCTGACACACCGCATTCTAGAATGCAGTATCCAAGGCAACCGTATCCTTGGAAACCGTATCCTAGGAAACCGCTTATCTCAGGAGGCCATTGTGCTCTGAACGCGAACCACAATATTCTAGATCCTGACACACCGCATTCTAGAATGCAGTATCAAAGGCAACCGTATCCTTGGAAACCGTATCCTAGGAAACCGCTTATCTCAGGAGGCCATTGTGCTCAGAACCAGCACCACAAGATTCTAGATCCTGACACACCGCATTCTAGAATGCAGTTACCAAGGCAACCGTATCCTTGGAAACCGTATCATAGGAAACCGCTTATCTCAGGAGGCCATTGTGCTCAGAACCCGCACCACAAGGTTCTAGACCCTGACACACCGCATTCTAGAATGCAGTATCCAACGCAACCGTATCCTTGGAAACCGTATCCTAGGAAACGGCTTACTCTGGAGGCCATTGTGCTCAGAACCCGCACCACAAGGTTCTAGATCCTGACACACCGCATTCTAGAATGCAGTATCCAAGGCAACCGTATCCTTGGAAACCGTATCCTAGGAAACCGCTTATCTCAGGAGGCCATTGTGCTCAGAACCCGCACCACAAGATTCTAGACCCTGACACACCGCATTCTAGAATGCAGTATCCAACGCAACCGTATCCTTGGAAACGGTATCCTAGGAAACCGCTTATCTCAGGAGGCCGTTGTGCTCAGAACCCGCAACACAAGATTCTAGATCCTGACAAACCGCATTCTAGAATGCAGTAACCAAGGCAACCGTATCCTTGGAAACCGTATCATAGGAAACGGATTACTCTGGAAGCCATTGTGCTCAGAACCCGCACCACAAGATTCCAGATCCTGACACACCGTATTCTAGAATGCAGTATCCAAGGCAACCGTATCCTTGGAAACCTTATCCTAAGAAACCGCTTATCTCAGGAGGCCATTGTGCTCAGAACCCGCACCACAAGATTCTAGATCCTGACACACCGCATTCTAGAATGCAGTAACCAAGGCAACCGTATCCTTGGAAACCGTATCCTAGGAAACCGCTTATCTCAGGAGGCCATTGTGCTCAGAACCCGCACCACAATATTCTAGATCCTGACACACCGCATTCTAGAATGCAGTAACCAAGGCAACCATATCCTTGGAAACCGTATCCTAGGAATCCGCTTATCTCAGGAGGCCATTGTGCTCAGAACCCGCACCACAAGATTCTAGATCCTGACACACCGCATTCTACAATGCAGTATCCAAGGCAACCGTATCCTTGGAAACCTTATCCTAAGAAACCGCTTATCTCAGGAGGCCATTGTGCTCAAACCCGCACCACAAGATTCTAAATCCTGACACACCGCATTCTAGAATGCAGTATCCAAGGCAACAGTATCCTTGGAAACCGTATCCTAGGGAACCGCTTATCTCTGGAGGCCATTGTGCTCAGAACGCGAACCACAAGATTCTAGATCCTGACACACCGCATTCTAGAATGCAGTATCCAAGGCAACCGTATCCTTGGAAACCGTATCCTAGGAAACCGCTTATCTCAGGAGGCCATTGTGCTCAGAACCCGCACCACAAGGTTCTAGATCCTGACACACCGCATTCTAGAATGCAGTAACCAAGGCAACCGTATCCTTGGAAACCGTATCCTAGGAAACCGCTTATCTCAGGAGGCCATTGTGCTCAGAACCCGCACCACAAGATTCTAGATCCTGACGCACCGCATTCTAGAATGCAGTATCCAAGGCAACCGTATCCTTGGAGTCCGGCTCCTAGGAAACCGGGTATTCCTGGAGACTATTGTTCTCAGAACCCGGCCTATAATATTCTAGATACTGAACTGCACATTCTAAAACGCCGTTGCAAGGCAATTGTCCTTGGATAGCATATCCTAGGAAACCGCGTATCCCTGGAGACCATTCTGCTCTGAACCCGCCCGACAAGATTCTACGTCATGACACACCACGTTCTAGAACGCCGTATCCAAGGAACCTTATACTTGGAAACCGTATCGTAGGAAACCGCTTATATCTGGAGGCCATTGTGCTCAGAACCCGCACCGCAAGATTCTAGATCCTGACTCACCACATTCAAGAACGCCGTATTTATGTCAACCATATCCTTGGAATCAGTATCCTAGGAAACCATGAAACCTTAGAGACCGTTGTGCTCAGAACACCTCACCCAAGAATCTGCATCCTGGCACAACTCATTTTTGAATGCAGTAATCAAGGCAACCTTATTCTTGGAAACCGTATCCTAGGAAACCACTTATCTTTGGAGACCAATGTGCTCACACCCGTCCAACAAAATTCTAGATCGTGACACACCACATTCTAGAACGCCGAATCCAAGGCAAACGTATCCTTGAAAAAGGTATCCTAGAAAACCGCGTATCCCTGTAGACCATTGTGCTCAGAACCCGCCCCACAAGATTCTACATCCTGACACACCACGTTCTAGAAAGCCGTATCCAAGGCAACCTTAAACTTGGAAACCGTAACGTAGGATACCACTTATCTCCGGAGACCATTGTGCTCAGAACCCATCCCACAAGATTCTAGATCCTGACACCACATTCTAAAACGCAGGTTAAAAGGCAAACGTATCCTTGGAAACCGTATCCTAGGACACCGCTTATCACTGGAGACCAATGTGCTCAGAACCCGTCACACAAGATTCTAGATCCTCACAAACCACATTCTACAAAGCCGTATACAAGTATACCGTATCCTTGGAAACCGCATCCTAGGAACCCGCTTATCTCTGGAGACCATTGTGCTCAGAACCGACCCCACCAGATTCTAGATGGTGACACACCACTATCTAGAACACCGTACCCAGGGCAAATGTATCCTTTGAAACCGTAACCAAGGAAACCGCTTATCTCTGCAGACCAATGTGCTCAGAACCGGCACCACAAAATTGTAGATCGTGACACACCACAATCTAGAACGCCGTATCCAAGTCAACGGTATACTTGGAAACCGTATCATAGGAAACCGCTTATCTCAGGAGGCCATTGTGCTCAGAACCAGCACCACAAGATTCTAGATCCTGACACACCGCATTCTAGAACGCCGTATCCAAGGCAACCGTGTCCTTGGAAACCCTATCTTAGGAAACGGCTTATCTTTGGAGACCAATGTGCTCACACCCGTCCAACAAGATTCTAGATCCTGACACGCCACATTCTAGAACGCCGTATCCAAGGCAAACGTATACTTGGAAAACGTATCCTAGGAAACCTCTTATCTCAGGAGGCCATTGTGCTCAGAACCCGCACCACAACATTCTAGATCCTGACACACCACATTCTAGAACGCCATAACCAAGGCAACCGTATCCTTTCAAACCGTATCCTAAGAAACTGCTTATCTCAGGAGGCCATTGTGCTAAGAACCCGCCCCACAAGATTCTATATGCTGACACACCACTTTACAGAATGCCGTATCCAAGGCAAATGTATCCTTGGAAACCGTATCCTAGGAAACCACTTACCTCTAGAGAACAATGTGCTCAGAACCCGTCCCACAACATTCTAGATCGTGACACATCACATTTTTGAACTCCGTATCCAAGGCAATCGTATCCTTGGAAAACGTATCCTAGGAAACACTTATCTCTGGAGACCATAGTGCACAGAACCCGACCCACAAGATTCTAGATCCTGACACACCATATTCTAGAACGCCTTATCCAAGGCTACCGTATCCTGGAAAACGTATCCTAGGAAACCACTTATCTCAGGAGTCCATTGTGCTCAGAACCCGCACCACAATATTCTAGATCCTGACACACCGCGTTCTAGATTGCAGTATCCAAGGCCGCCGTATCCTTGGAAACCGTATCCTAGGAAACCGCTTATATCTGATGCCCATTGTGCTTATAACCCGTCCACCAAGATACTAGATCGTAACACACCTCATTATGGATCGCCTTATCCAAGGCAACATATCCTTGTAAACTGTATCCTAAGAAATCGCTTATCTCTGGAGACCATTGTGCTCAGGTTTCGTCCCACAAGATTCCAGATCCTGACACACCTCATTCTGGAACGCCTTATGAAAGGCAAGCATATCCTTGGAAACCGTATACTAGGAAACGGTTTACCTCTGGAGAACAATGTGCTCATAACCCCTCCTACAAGATTCCAGATCCTGACAAACCACATTCTAGAAGGCCGTATGCAAGGCAACCGTATCCTTGGAAAAGTTATCCTAGCAAACCGGGTATCCCTGGAGACAATAGTGCTCATAACCCGCACCACAGATTCTAGATTCTTGCACACCACATTCTAGAATACCGTATCAGAGGCAAATGTACCCTTAGAAACCATATCCTAGGAAACCGCTTATCTCAGGAGGCCATTGTGCTCAGAACCCGCACCACAACATTCTAGAACCTGACACACCACATTCTAGAATGCAGTATCCAAGGCCACCGTATCCTTGGAAACCGTATCCTAGGAAACCGCTTATCTCAGGAGGCCATTGTGCACAGAACCCGCCCCACAAGATTCTAGATCCTGACACACCATATTCTAGAGGCCTTATCCAAGGCAACCGTATCCTTGGAAAACGTATCCTAGGAAACCGCTTATCTCAGGAGTCCATTGTGCTCAGAACTCGCACCACAAGATTCTAGATCCTGACACTCCGCGTTCTAGAATGCAGTATCCAAGGCGAGCGTATCGTTGCAAAGGGTATCCTAGGAAACCGCGTAACCCTGGAAACCATTGTACTCAGAACCCCCCCCACAAATTTCTAGATCCTGACGCCACATTCTAAAACGCAGTTTCCAAGGCAAACTTATCCTTGGAAACCGTATCCTAGGAAACCGCTTATCTCTGGAGACC